>NW_027665021.1:0-83766 GCF_963921795.1 Nannobrachium achirus
GGGTCCATTTGGTTATCAACTCTGCATCATTTAGCTGGGGACCACCTGGAACCCCCTCAAGGACCACTGGTTGAGAACCACTGGTCTAGTGCAGTGTTTCTCAACCACTGTGCCTGGGGACCTTGGTGTGCCACTGGAAAGGGTCAAGTGTGCCCCTTGAAACTGCTTGAAAGCCAGTATTGTATTTATCATTTTAAAAATGATTTAAACTAGTGGATCTACAAGCACACAATGCCTCGCGGTGCGAGGCGTTGTGTGCTTGTAGATCTGCTGTTTTCACATGTTGTGCGACACTGCCTTGAATGATGAAGCAGGGCTTTACTTTGTGAAGAAACTTACAAATTTGAAACTTGAAGATGGAAGGTTTATTCCCGACAGTGACCGTACACCCCCGTATTATGTTGGTGTGCCCATGGATTCTTGGGACATGAAAAGTGTGCCCATGCAGAAAAAAGGTCGAGAACCACTGGTCTAGTGACTTCCTGGATTTTTTTAAATCATATTTCACATGCATTAGCATTAGATCTAATATTGGCTGCCCCAGCTATAGCGCTACTATAGACATGTGATTGTATATGCCAATAATATGTTGATAAATTCTACCATTTAAAGGGTAGAACCCTAGGTGGGTTTTGTCATTTGTTTTCCAATTCAGGTAAAAAAAAAGTAAAAGATATTATTATTATTTTAATTCAGCAGGGTTAAAAACAGCAGGCTGCATAGGATTGACTTTATAGTGATGCAACTTTTGCGTGCAACACAGTTACAGCTATAATCAATTAGCTGTAACTAATTAACTAACGGCAGATCGGCAAGCTCAGCAGCAGAGCAGCAGCAGAGTATAGCTCTGCAGCAGTTTTGTGGATATAATCTATCAAAAAATATTGTCAGTCCTCTTTTTTTTTGTATGCAATTATTTTTATTTTTATTTTTTTCTCTCTGTTAAGCACTTGTGCTTCATCTTCTGCTCTGTAAAGCGCTTTGAGCTGCATTTCATGTCATGAAAGGTGCTATACAAGTTTATTAGTGGCCAAGGGCCACGAAGTGGCCAAGCCCTTGGCCGCTTATAGATACTAGAAGCTGGGCCGCCGCGTCTAGTCGGCGACCTGGCCAACTCGGAACAATGTAAATAGGGAATGAATGCCCCGCCCTTTAATGCAAACCCCATTATACCTGTTTTCATAGGACCCGTTTTGACCATCTGTCTGCCTGTGTCCATTTATGCCCATATATGGAGATATCTGTATCTGTCTGTCTGTCTGTCTGCGTCCATTTTATGTCCATATATGGAGATCACTGCAGTTATAGTTCTGGGTCCATTTTATGCCCATATATGGAGATATCTGTCTATCTGCGTCCATTTTATGCCCATATATGGAGTATCTGTCTGTGCCTCCAACTGTGTTGCAGACACAGTGCCGGTTCCCCCTTTAATGCAAACCTCAAACCTGTTGTCATAGGACCCGTTTTGAACATCTGTTTGCCTGTGTCCATTTATGCCCATATATGGAGATATCTGTATCTTCATCATTTCTTTCTTCCGCCACTTTTTCTCTAGCGGCTAGACCGTGCAGTCGCTTTTTACGAAACTCGGCAGTATGGCAGAGGACTATGCCAAACGGCTAAAACGCGAAGCTCGCAACAATCGGCCAAAGGGTGGCGCTGTAAGAAGCCTTTGAAAAATGCCAACTTTGAACAGGTGTAGCTCATGCCCTGTTTCAGGTACAGCAATGAAACCTGTATACACTTATGCGTCTCCTCATGCCGAACAACTTTTACGCTCTGACTTTTGACCTCTGACCTTTACTTGTCCCACAATTTTGAATTATATGAAAAACTGTCAAAATCTATCTCCTCCTGGGATTTTCGCGTAACGTGCGCAAAACTTTTTTTACATGAACTTTGGACCAATACGGTCATCGCACAGCGGCCGGATTTCTTTTAAAGCGAAACATTATTTTTTAATAATTCACTGTATAATGCAGTTTCATGCAAATTATTCTTCTGCCTCTAAATCATACATGCAAAGTGACACGTTCATGGCATTTGGCAAATATGTAGAGGGTTAGTCCAAATATCACTGAAAGCAATCTTACTCCAATTGGCCAAAGGGGGGCGCTATACGAAGCGTTTGAAAACTCGAACTTTAAAGGGTCATAAGTCATGCCTCGTTTCGTTTGAAGATATGCAACTTGCTTACACGCGTGCCTTGACTCAAGCGGAAGACATCTGTGTCTTTGTTAAGTAAGCTCCGCCCTTAGATTTTCCGCCATTTTGAGCAGTTCGTAAAACGCTTAAACCCGCTTGTATTCCGGATTTTTCGCGTCACGTGCACAGAACTTTTTTTACATGAACTTTGGACCAATATCTAAAGATCTGTCAGATCGATTTTTTTAAAAATTGAAACATGCTTTTTTAATAATTCAATGCATATTGCGGTTTTATGCAAATTATTCTTCTGCTTCTAAAACAAACATTTAAAGTAATATTTTCTCACTGTGAAGAGCTGTGCATAGTTCACCTGGTAAGGCCTTTGTCTATCCTTCCAGAGGTCCCCTGTTCAAGCCTTACCTCATGCATTTAAAATGCATTTCACAAAATGTTGCCGTGAAAACCCTGGTATTGCAACCAAACATGGCAACCCAACCAAACATGGCAACCCTATTAAGCAAGAGAGTATAAATAACGGTTGAGGTGAGGCCACTTCCTCCTCACTAAGTTTGTTTGGAAGCCGCATGCTGCTGGATGCTGCTGCCTTAAATACTACATTCTGCGCCCATCTACTCAGCGGTGAGTTGTGGCTTGGTTGGTTAGTTTTGCTAAAGTGTGTTGAAATGTGTCTGCTAGTTGTTTGGTGATTTAGCAAAAAGGCTAACTTTAACATGGGATTTAACATGGAACACAAGCTCAAACCGATTATTTTATTAGACAAAATGGAGAACAGTACAAGTATAGTCAATACAATAGTAATTGTAACCCAGGGTTCAGATTGTATATTTTCATTTTATTTTTAAATGGAATGTTTTCTTCATTTCCACATGCAATGTTTTGGTCCCGGTCAGGGGCGTCACACCAAATTCTGGGCCCTGGGTACAAGGATTCACAGCGGGCCCCCCATGAATGTTAACTATTGAAAAATAGCAGATATACAAGCTCAGAGCGCGGCACCGAGTGCCACGCTGCGAGCTTGTAGATCTGCTATTTTTGAAAAAAATGTGAAAATGTGTGCAAGAAACATATGTTTCCATGTCAGTGATGCTCAAACTTTTTCATGTGAAGGACCCCCAAAATTATATGTATTTAGCCACGGACCCCCATCTCAAAATATTTAGTTCCAGGGACACCCCAGAAGCAAAATTTGAGTTACAAATGTTCGCTTAAAAAAAACATATATTCAAAGATTTGCACACATTTTCACGACTTTTCAAAAATAGCAGATCTACAAGCTCGCAGCGCGGCACCGACGCGCTGTGAGCTTGTATATCTGCTATTTTTCAATAGCTAAAGTTACTAGGGCCCCTCCAACTTGGGCCCTAGTAACTCAGTCCCACTTTCCTACCCCTTGTGACGCCCCTGGTCCCGGTCCCCAAGTCACAATCAGTCACACAGCTGCCCAGCAATTGACAATCATCACCACACCCAGTATAAAACCGTCAGTCTGCAGTTTGCTCAGTGAGGTGCACATCACTGGAGCTGCTGCAGATCTGTACTGTTCATTATTTCAACAACTATTCCTATTTCTAACAGTTTTAATTCATTCATTATACTTACCCATACAATAATTTGGCTTTTAGATATACCTCACCTACCTGATCCACCTGATCCACTCGATACACTCGCTGTGTGTGATAGAGGAACAATGTGACTTGGTAAGCTGACCATGTGCTTCGAAATATTATGTTGTTTTTGGTTTTTGGGATCTAAATGTAAAACAATTTCTTTTGGAATGTAATGCTTGTATGTAAGCTACTAAGTTGACTTTTGAATTGATGTTTTTTTAGTTTAATGACAAACCTGTATTTGGGTGGATTAGTATATTTTGTTTCAAGCCTGTAGTGCAGCAGATTATTTGAATTTGTTATTTTTGTATTCATTTGGCCTTTCCTTTGATCCAGGCCAGGTTTTATTGCCTAAGAACTGAAACTTAAAGATGGCGAGCCTGCAGAATGACTGACCCAATCCTGTTCGATTCGTGCATGATCTCAGTGCAGTCCTGGCAGATCTATGGTTATGGGTAGGAAAAAGCAGCAGCAGTGACACTCATACATCCCATTCCCCCCAGTCCACAGTTCTCCCAATGCCAAACTGGTCCATTAGCAATGTATACTTTTCATTCACAAAGCATATGCTACATAAAGTAAGTAAGTTAAACACCCTGCCTAAATGGAACATCCCAAATAAGACCTTTTTACTGTATAATATATATTTTTTTTACATTGGACACCCAACTATTTAATTCATGGGCTTGAATTCTGATTATTCACTTCTGAAGTATTCATGTTTTGAAGTAATGACGTTTTTGTTTCAGAGCTGGCTGGAGAAGGCAACGCCCACTCCTGGGCCAAGTGATGGGCCAATGTACCTGTTCAATCAGCCTAATCTAGTCACCACTTTCCACTGACTCCTCCATGCTGACAGGGGCTGACGGTAAGAGAATTATACACTCCACAAGTCCTTTTAAATGCCATATAGTTAAATGAAATCCTAATGTTGCGTATCTGTCATTTCAGGCAATATAGGAGAACATGCACAGTGATGGAACAAGCATGCTTAAGGACTGCAAGTACGAATCAAGGGTTGACTAGACTGTTAGACTGTTTTTGACTTTGACATGAGTTACTTGGCTTTATTGTTTAAAGGAGTAGTTCACCCCAAAATGACTTTTTTTCTATTGATTAGTCATACCATGGAGACTTGAGTTAAATAATTATTTTTTGTATTGAAACATTCCAGACAAAAAATTGATTATAGTGCACCCCCATTGATTCCGGACGGGGACCCAAATGCATGTGGGTCCCCATCCGGAGCCAATGGGGGTAAATGTATTGAAAGCAAATTGTGTTAGGAATACGACAAAACTAAACATTATTGAACTCAAGTCTCCATGGCCTGAGTAAAGAGTCATTTTGGGGTGAACTACTACTACTAATACTTAATTCTACCTACCTTAATTCTGTGTTGGTTTGGTCTCAGCCCCCACAATATATATTAATACATTACATGGAACTTTTTTTTGTTTCTAAACATGACATGCATGTCATGCATGCATCAGCCAATGGTTAGTGCCTATGCTGAGTGAAAGAATACGATCACATAACAATGTCAAATACTCAGGTTACATTTACTCAGATTACTTTTAGTAGCCTCCAATATGGAAAATCGATAAAATACTTTGGCAATGGCTATTGAATCATTGTTTAATCGAAGGCACTCGGCCTACATGGAACCTTCTTTTTTTAACAAACATGACTGACACCATATGTGTGGCTGTCTAGCGGTTAGAGCATGCCTTTTATGCAGAAGGTTGGTGGATCAAATCCCGCCTGGGGTTGATATAAGCATAAAACAATTACATTTGTTAGACTTGTACAGTTTGGGTCCTTATGGAGCCTTTCCAAAAATGCCCCTCGTGCATATTTTTATATCCGCCATTACTAAAGGAATTTTGCATCATAACTCCTGAACCAAGCATTATAATACAAACTATGTGATGTCTACACCTACTGTATGTTGTGATGTCCACGGATTACAATGATATCATGTACCAGCTCAGTGGCCTAGTGGTTTGAGTGTCTGCCCTGAGACGGGGAGATCGGGGTTCAAACCCTAGTCGGGTCATACCAAAGACTCTAAAAAATGGGACCCAGTGCCTCCCTGCTTGGCACTCAGCATCAAGGGTTGGCTTGTGGGCAAGTCCCTGCGACATGCTAGCGTCATGTCAAGGGGGTGTACTTGTACATCAAGCTGCCTCATGCTACAGAAACAGGAGATAGGCTCCAGCCCTATGAGCCTCATGGCTCGGCCGAGTCATATGGGCCTCATGGCTCGGCAAGGCTTACTATGTACAGCATCATAAACTGTCCAGGTGAATAGTATCACACTATTTTATGTCTGTTGCATATAGGCCTACAGTCTTTTGCATACATGTTGTGTAGAGGCCAATTTGTGCTTTTACCTATAACCACCGATTAGTGTAAAACTTTGTATGCACACTTCCCAGAGGCCAAGGAAAAACCTGTGCCCTGCATTTTTCACATCTGCCATTTATAGCCACCAGAAGGCCGACTTACAGTATGTAAAACACATTCTTCGATATTACTCCTTCAGATTTTATCCGAAAATCACACAAATCAGTACACAGTATCACTACAGTGATGTAATCATGACGGATTTGTCAGATATCATATTCTATCTAATTGGCTAACATTGAATTCCAAGGTTTGCAGGATTGCTCCTTTTTGAATAAAATGTCTCAAACGCAGCCTGCTATGTGTGTGAGATTTTGCACACACATTCCCACTAGGCCAAGGAACAGATGCCCCCCTTCTCACATTGGCCTGTTATAGCGCCACCAGCGGGTCAATTTTTGCAAAACACACACATGCAGCGTCCGATTCCGTGAAAGGCCCAATAACTTGTGGTACCCTTTTCACTTTGGCCTATTATAGAGTCACCACTAGGCCAAATAAAACCTACCTGACCTGCCGGAGTCCTGTTCGGAAGAACACTGCTTCTAGTTTTTCTTTGATGTCTTCTTTGCTTTCCCTTGATGCCTTCTTGCTTTCCTGCTTTTTATGCCTTGGCCACTTTATCGCTGCTTGCAGCTATATTTAATTTTATTATTATTGTTGGTTCAGTGGGACAATCATATTTGTACTTTGTTGTTGACACATGCACACACACACACACACACACACACACACACACACACACACACACACACTCACTCACTCACTCACTCACTCACTCACTCTCTAGAGCAGGGGTTTTCAAAGTGGGTGACGGGGCACCCTGGGGTGCCGTGACAGCAGTCCATATTTGATAATATTTGGAATTTATTTGGTATCATTTTAAACTTGTGCAAAGTTATTTTCAGTCAGTTCTAACCAAAATGGCTATTATCTCAACGTTTTCCTCGCAACATAATCACTAAAATATCGCCACTGTCGGGCAAAAACCTCGTATCTCTAAGTTTCAAATGCGGTACGTCTAACCCTGCTTCATCATACAAGACTGTCGCACAAAACTAGTGAAAACAGCCGATCTACAAGCACAAAAGATTGTAGATCTGCTGTTTTCACTAGTTTAGTACATTTTATAGATGACAAATACAAAACGAACGGTTTTGGACATACCGGTACAAGGTTTCCACCCAACAACGAATATGATATGCTATAAATATAATGTTTAGGGCCGAAGGCTATCCTTATCCTTATCCTTATCCTTACCCCCCCCACCCCCCCCCAGAACTGTGCTTATTTGTTTGTCATTGATTCTTGTCAGTGGTGTCAATTTACTAAGTACTTTTACTTAAGTATACTAAAGTACAGTTTTGAGGTGTTTGTACTTTACTTGAGTATTTCCAAATTCCAATACTTTTACTTCTACTCCACTACATCTGGGATCCAAATATTGTACTTTTACTCCACTACATTTATTTGAAAACTTTAGTTACTAGTTACTTTGCTGATATAAATGATATGTTAAAACATACACTAGTAAGACACCTGAGGGTGGAATGCGACCTCAGGGTGACATGCAACCTCGCCCTAAAGGGCGAGGTCGCGCCAATTCTTGACCATCTGGCCAACCACAGCGTTTCTCTGACGATTCTAGTTGTTGTCATTCTGGGGGGAGTTTGTTCATGTTTTTGTGAGGGTATCAACCCTAGGAGACACGGGGAGAACATGCAAACTCCACACAGAAAGGCCCTATCGCTCACACCCTAGGTAATCCAGTACCTGGCTTAAAGTCCTGTTCGCAATTTGGTGTGAGGGGAGTTTCTCACCTGAACTGAGTCAGTGGGTCCCTAGACATGAAAAATCACAGAGGTGCTCGTCCGCCATAGTGGCACGAATGGCGCAATGGTTGAATCAAATATGGCCGCCAATGGCTATGATGAAAATCCAACTTTTCTGTTTCTGGGTGTATATGCACATTTAATAGCTCTATTTGGACTAATTGGGGTATGGGGAATTCATTTCTGATATTGTTTTGACCATTTTGGGTGATTTGGACCTTGAAAGGTCATGGTCAAGGTCATTTTGCTATTCCGAAGACCATGGCCATAACTTGACCATTGTTAGGAGTAAAAACAGGTGCAATAGGTCTAAATCAACTAATTCTGACATGTATAACTCATTTCTGACATTGTTTTGACCATTGAGGATCATCTTGTCTTTGAAATATCAATGTCAATGCCATTTTTCAAAAACGATTTTGTTCATTACTTCACTTTTATAGTATTTTTTCATAAGTTTGTTTTTTTCATAACAAAATACATACTAGTGAGAAATACAAAATGGTAAATGGTGCATTTATATAGCGCTTTTAATCCAAAGCGCTTTACATAGATTGTGCATTACCTTCACCCATTCACACACACATTCATACACCGGTGGCGGAGGAAGCCATGCAAGGCACCAACCTACTCACCGGAGGCAATTAGGGGTTCAGAGTCTTGCCCAAGGACCCTTCGACATTAACTCAGGGGGAGCCCGGATTCGAACTGGGAACCCTTTCGGGATTTATACCCTTCGTGCTCTAATACCAGTTTCTCTACCCCTGAGCTATGCCGCCCCAACACGTTTACAACAAGTAAACATCCCCATTTAACTTTAAATGGGGTTTAAATGGGTGTTTAAATGAGCAAATAAGACCATTTATGCATAAAAGTGCTAAATAAAATCACACAACAAAAATCACACAACAAAAGTACATACAAAATTAAATAACAATTTCCCTCAAAGTACACTAGTATTGTGATTGTGGGCATCCAAGTTAGTATGATGTGTTTTTACAGGATGGATTTGCCATTGTTCCATGGCAAAATATGATGCACCGAACTCCATCAGCAAGTCAGCCGTCGAGTATCGAAGTGTTCCTTGCATCCATCCATGTTCCATTGGTTCTAGTCTTTCCTCAGGTTCCTTGGCTGTTGCAAGCAGGTGGCAAGACATGCACTAGAAAGGTGCCTTGTTGGTCTCAGCAGTTTTACTTATCTGCTACCAATGCTGTGTCTTGTTCTGTCAAGGTCTTTGCCTCTCCAAAGTTTGTTAGATATTGTAGCCAAGCCATAACTGCATGTTTAGTCCCCACCTAGTACGGAGGATTGAGGGTTAAATCGTTCACTTTTTCATAAAAGCGTGAAATTTGGTACACTTGTACAGTTTGGGGCCCTGAACATTTTCAGATATGGAGCCATCGCAAAAACGCCCCCTGGTGGCCATGGCGGCCATTTTAATTTCCACCATTACCATTGAATGTATTTTGCATCATAACTCCTGAACCGAACAAGATAATACTGAATATATGATGTCTATACCTATGTTTTGATGGTCAAGGATTCCATTGATATCATGTACAACATCATAACATGTTCAGGTGAATAGTTAATAGTCAATTCAGTGATGTTGTGAGGTAGTCCCGTGGTTTTGTCAAAACATTTTTCACTTTTTCATAGAAGGGTGAAATTTGCTACACTTGTACAGTTTGGGGCCCTGAACATTTTCAGATATGGAGCCATCGCAATAACGCCCCCTGGTGGCCCTGGCGGCCATTTTAATTTCCGCCATTGCCAATTAATGTATTTTGCAACATAACTCCTGAACCAAGCATGATAATACAAAATATGTGATGTCTACACCTATGTTTTGATGGCCAAGGATTCCGTTGATATCATGTACAACATCATAAACTGTCCAGGTGAATAGTTAATTGCCAATTCAGTGATGTTGTGAGGTAGTCCGATGGTTTTGTCCAATTTATTTTCACTTTTTCATAAAGGTATGACATTTGGTACACTTGTACAGTTTGGTACACTGAACATTGTCAGATATGGAGCCATCGCAAAATCGCCAATTGGTGGCCAGAGGGAGAGCAGAGCCCAGGATTACAGCTTAGGCAATTGGCACTGGGTGAAAAGATGGGTTACAAAAAATTGAAAATATAACTAAATAATGTATTTTGCGTCTAATTTCCTAAACCATACATGATAATACAGAATGTGTGTCTACACCCATGTTTTGATGGTCAAGTATTCCATTGATAGCGCGTACAACATCATACTGTTCAGGTGAATGGTTATTTATTAGTCAATTCAGTGATACAGTGAGTATTGCAATGAAATAGATGAGATTATGCAGAATACAATTTCAAGCATATTTCATGTCATCCCACATCCTGATTTACTGTTATGATGGTGTCCACAATAAATATTTATTTTTGGTTGACTCATCTCAATGTTTTTTTGTGAAGATCTGTCATCTGCTGAACCCCTTCATGAAGCAAGTACCTTCCTGCCAAACGGCACAAAAAATACATGTTACCAATCATATGGTATGTATAGCATAGAATTTGCTGAGCTGGTTTACTATATTGAGAATGTCTGTGCAAATGAAGAAATGAAGTCTGTCTTTAGTTTTAAATAAACTGTACTCCTGCCACCTAGATCAACTGAGCCAGGAACAGCAGGGATGAGCAAAGAATGTTAGAGAGGCAGGGGCTGAAATGTCTGAAAGGCCCTTTTGGTGGAAATATCGAAAATAGCCGACACACCGCTCAGCTATTTTCGGTGCTTGATACCACACTGAACTAATCAAGTCAATACTGGAGATGTGGTGTAACGGCATAGATTTCTACACAGAGAGGGAAATTCTTTCAACATAAGATGCTGCATTCAAGTTCAGGAGAGTTTGGACAAGATTGAATTCTCTTGAATGCTGCCTTCAGGTATGGCATGGAAAGAGGGCATTTGCATTTCTCCATAACAAGGACCTGTACAGGCAACTGCCGAGGCTCAGCAAGAAGGTAGCAGCTAGGAGGATGAAGCTGGCCGGCCACTGCCACAGACATCGGGAGCTCCCGGCCAGCAGGCTGGTCCTGTGGGAACCAACGCGCGGGCATCGATCGCGAGGATGTTCCACGTTAACGTATGTGGACGTCCTGAAGAAGGATGCAGGAACTGAAAGCTCTTCGGAGCTGGCTGGGTGTATGGAGAACCGGAACGATTGGAGACTCCGATGGAAGCTCATCTGAGGACGACCGAGGGAGAGAAAAACCGCATTCATGGTGTGTAGAGGGCACTTTTTACAGACAAACAAAAGGGCAGGGGCTCAAGACCCCTTTGATGTCTATGTGTGCCTGAGGACAGACATCAAGGGTTAACTCCACACATTTAAAGAATAGGGTTAGGGTCAGTACCTGTGTCCTGAAAAATCAACCAGCAGAACATATCTCCTTGGCAGCCTTTCATGCCAATAAGCTGCAACCAAAGTCACCCCTGCCATCTCAGCTCTCCTTCCCCTATTCCCTGATGACTCAAAATCAGTGGCCATGATTCATCATGCAATGAATATTATCAATCAAGTAGTACAGAGGGTACATCCAGGACAAGTACAGTACCTGTTGTGACTTTGGACCTATTTAGCCAAACAAATACAGTGGAATTGGCCCCTTTCACATGGAGAAGGAGAAGATCATTTTGTGATTGTCTTAGGAGGACTGCATATTGAGGTGGCGGCTCTCAAGATACTGGGGGACTGGCTAGAAGGTAGTGGTTGGATGGAAGCCATTGTCCAAGCGAACATGGCGAGTTGCAGAGTCCTTTCTGAAAGCTTCAACCAAAAGAAAGACTTATTGTGGACACTAATAAGTAACATAACAGTAAATTAGGCCCCAGCTAGCGGGATGGCATGAAATATGCTTGAAATTTAATTCTGCATAATCTCATCTATTTCATGCAATCCTCACTGAATTGACTATTAACTATTCCAATGAACAGTTTATGATGTTGTACACATTACCAATAGAATCCTTGGCCATCAAAACATAGGTGTAGACAATACCTATTCTGTATTATCATGTTAGGTTCAGGACTTATGACGCAAAATACATTAATTTGGTAATGGTGGAAATTAAAATGGCCACCATGGCCACCAGGGGGCGTTTTTGCGATGGCTCCATATCTGAAAATGTTCAGGGCCCCAAACTGTACAAGTGTACCACATTTCACGCTTTTATGAAAAAGTGGATAATGTTTGGACAAAACCATGGGACAGGACTAGCCTGATTTCAGACTCAGCTCACGCTTTAGTCTGAAACTGTGCTCCATTCTGAGCGATTTACGGGGGACTTTTTTGCGAGCGTGCACGCGCGTGTCCGCGCGCGAGTGATCGCGACGCACGGTGATTGAGACGCACGGTGGACGCGACGCACCGTCGGGGAGTGTGTGTGTGATTGTGTGTGTGTCTCTGTCTGTGCCAGTGACTGCTTCCACACAGAACTGCGACCAGAAACTTGTAATCAACATTAAACAGCTTGGTGAAATCAATGCGCTCGTGCGTGTGTGTGTGTGTGCCTTCCTCTGTGTGTGTGAACTTCGTTTGAATCGTTTCAACTGCTGCGCGGATTGGATATTCGTTAGACCCACCCCACCCCCACCCCCACCCCGCGCGCTCATTGGACAGCCGAAAATAAAAACCGATTCATGTACTAAGCTCCAGACCAGAGAAAGAGTCCACTCTGAGAGTGGGCGGGGTCTCTGGTCTGGAAGCAGGCTAGGACAGGACTACCTCACAACATCACTGAATTGACCATTAACTATTCACCTGAACAGTTTATGATGTTTCACATGATATCAATGAAATCCTTGACCATCAAAACATAGGTGTAGACACCACCTATTCTGTATTATCATGTTTGGTTCAGGAGGTATGATGCAAAATACATTAATTGGTAATGGTGGAAATTAAAATGGCCGCCATGGCCACCAGGGGGAGTTTTTGCGATGGCTCCATATCTGAAAATGTTCAGGGCCCCAAACTGTACAAGTGTACCACATTTCACGCTTTTATGAAAAAGTGAATATGTTTTGGACAAAACCACGGGACTACCTCACAACATCACTGAATTGACCATTAACTATTCACCCGAACCGTTTATGACATTTTACATGATATCAATGAAATCCTTAACCATCAAAACATAGGTATAGACATCACCTATTCAGTATTATCATGTTTGGTTCAGGAGTTATGTTGCAAAATACATTAATTGGTAATGGTGGAAATTAAAATGGCCACCATGGCCACCAGGGGGAGTTTTTGCGATGGCTCCATATCTGAAAATGTTCAGGGCCCCAAACTGTACAAGTGTACCACATTTCACGCTTTTATGAAAAAGTGAATATGTTTTGGACAAAACTACGGAACTACCTCACAACATCACTGAATTGACCATTAACTATTCACCCGAACCGTTTATGACATTTTACATGATATCAATGAAATCCTTAACCATCAAAACATAGGTATAGACATCACCTATTCAGTATTATCATGTTTGGTTCAGGAGTTATGTTGCAAAATACATTAATTGGTAATGGTGGAAATGTAAATGGCTGCCATGGCCACCAGGGGGCGTTTTTGCGATGGCTCCATATCTGAAAATGTTCAGGGCCCCAAACTGTACAAGTGTACCAAATTTCACGCTTTTATGAAAAAGTGAACGATTCACCTAAAATCTGACCTCAATCCTCCGTACTAACCTGGCCCATGCAGTCGTCTCCAGTCTCCAAGGCATATGTCCCTTGATCACTGTCTTGGCTAGTGGTGCTCCAAGATGAGAGACTGCTTGATGCTGTGGAAGCATGTGCCGCTGCACCCCTAGTGCCATACTGCTACCAGATCTACTTCATTCCCAGTGCTTGGAAGTATGCGGTGTAGTATAGCATTAATGCGAAGGAGACTATGACAACTCTCTGGGGTCCACTCATAATCCTGGCGTCCCATTATTCCATCGATTAGGTTAGGGTTATGGATAGATTTAGTTATAATGGGGCCAGTTGACTCCGCATGTACCACCAGCTTGGTGTCATCATCCTCAATCTAGTTCAATCTTTGGGATCTCTTCACCACCAGCCCCTTATCATCAGAGCTAACAGAGTCGACATCCCTCAGCAACTTTACAAATTCTGGGTGTCTGAGGAGAACACCAGCTGTGTGTTCGGAATATGGTGTCCAATCAAGCCTGTGGCAATGCTACCCACATTGTTGGGCGACAGTGGCTCAGTAGGTAGAACGGCTGCCTTGGAATCTGAAGGTTCCAGGGTCAATTCCCGGCTCCTCCTGGTTATGTGTGGAAGGTTCCTTGAGTAAGACACTGAACCCCTAACTGCTCCTGATGAGCACCTTGCATGGTTTCATGGTGTGAATGTATGTGTGAATGTGTGTGTTAATGGGTGAATGAGAAATACATAGTAAAGCGCTTTGGAGAAAAGCGATACTGTAAATGCAGTCCATTTACCATTGTCAGCTCTGTTGTCTCTGGAGATGATGACATAGGCGGCTGGTGGAGAAGAGATCCCAAACATTTTGAATAGGATTGAGGAGGCTGACACCTGGTGCATGTACTGACTCCATTATAACTAAGCCTATCCCTAACCTTCACTAACCTAATGATCGGAATAATGGGATGTCGGAACTATGAGCGGACCCCAGAGAGTTGGTGTCTCCTTCGCATAACTGCTATACTACAGCCCATATTTCCAAGCTGGGGATGAAGGAGATTTGGCAGCAGTATGGCACTGGTGAGAATCGGCACATGCTTCCACTGCATCAAGCAGTCTCTCATCTTGGAGCACCAATAGCTGATCAAGGCCTTGAAGACTGAAGATTACGTGGGGGGCAGGTGAGGATTAAACATGCAGTTATGGCTTCTGACCGAGTACAATATCTATCAAACTTTGGAGAGGCAAAGAACTTGACAGAACAAGACACAGCATTGGTAGCAGAGAAGTACAACTACTGAGACCAACAAGGCACCTTTCTGGTGCATTTCTTGCCACCTGCTTGCAACAGCCAAGGAACCTGAGGAAAGACTAGAACCAATAGAACATGGAACAGGGCATGTTCTGTTGTCCGTGCATTAAAAATGAGGACAAGTGGCTCTTGGTTTCACTTTTTCTGTGGCGCTACTAGCACCTTTGTGCTGTATGCAGACTATGGACTGCCCATACTATGGAGTGGAGGGAGCAAGGGGGGTCATTAGCAGTCCTTTTGTTATTAATTCTATTTCAATGTATGACATTTTTATTCGGACAAGTGACTTTTGTGCCCGGACAAGTTAATGGGAAATATACTTGTCCAAAGGCCTCAACAAGTCAATGGCAATGTCAAGCTCTGATGGATGGAAGGAGCATTTTGACTAAAGTACACGCCTGCCATGTCTGAAGCATGACACTCGACGATATTACTGCCTTGCTGATGGAATTCTGTGCATCATATTTTGCCATGGAGCAATGACAAATCCATCCTGTAAAAACACATCATACTAACTTGCATGCACACAATCACAATATGGTGCACTTTGAGGGAAATTGTTATCTCATTTTGTGTGTGATTTTGTTGTGTGATTTTATTTGTCACTTTTATTCGTAAATGGTCTTATTTTCTCATTTAAACACCCATTTAAAACCCCCCTATAAAGTTAAATGGGGATGTTTACTTGTTGTATTTCTCTCTAGTATGTATTTTGCTATAAACAAAACAAACTTATGAAAAAATACTATAAAAGTGCAAGTAATGAACAAAATCGTTTTTGAAAAATGGCATTGACATTGATATTTCAAAGACAAGATGATCCTTAATGGTCAAAACAATGTCAGAAATGAATTATACATGTCAGAATTAGTTGATTTAGACCCATTGCACCTGTTTTTACTCCTAACAATGGCCTAGTTATGGCAATGGTCTTCGGAATAGCAAAATGACCTTGACCATGACCTTTCAAGGTCCAAATCACCCAAAATGGTCAAAACAATGTCAGAAATGAATTCCCCATACCACAATTAGTCCAAATGGAAGTATTACATGTGCATATACACCCAGAAACAGAAAAGTTGGATTTTCATCATAGCCAATGGCAGCCATATTTGATTCAGCCATTGCGCCATTCGTGCCACTATGGCGAACGAGCACCTCTGTGATTTTTCATGTCTAGGGACCCACTGACTCAGTTCAGGTGAGAAACTCCCCTCACACCAAATTGCGAACAGGTCTACAGGACAGATACTGTATTAAGGTTGGGTTGGCAATAGGGCCTTTCTGTGTGGAGTTTGCCTAAACATGGAGATGTGGTACAGAAGGACTCATATATGGGCATAAAAAGTATGTCATGTGACATCACTTCCTGTACAGACAGTCAGACAGACAGACAGACAGACAGACAGACAGACAGACAGACAGACAGACAGACAGACAGACAGACAGACAGACAGACAGACAGACAGCCATTGACTCCGACCTAACAATGGCTACTGTCTATGACGGTAGTTCCATATGACATATTGGACTAGACTATCTCCATATATAGTGTTATCCACATCTCCATGTTAGGACTCATATATGGGCATAAAAAGTATGTCATGTGACATCACTTCCTGTACAGACAGTCAGCCATTGACTCCGGATTAACAATGGCTACTGTCTATGACGGTAGTCCCATATGACATATTGGACTAGACTATCTCCATATATAGTGTTATCCACATCTCCATGTTTAGGCCAAACAGATTCGCTCCATTTCTCCATGTATAGGTCCAAATGCCCAACGTTGAGCTTGACTCAGTCCATTGAGTTGGCCTAACAATGGCTACTGTCTATGACGGTAGTCCCATATGACATGATGGAATGGACTTTCTCCATATATAGTGTTCTCCACATCTCCATGTTTAGGCCAAACAGATTCGCTCCATTTCTCCATGTATAGGTCCAAATGCCCAACGTTGAGCTTGACAACGAAACGTTCTCAACACAGACGCCCCCATATTTACATATATATATAAAAAGTATGTCATGTGACATCACTTCCTGTACAGACAGTCAGACAGACAGACAGCCATTGACTACGGCCTAACAATGGCTACTTTCTATGACGGTAGTCCCATATGACATGATGGACTGGACTATCTCCATATATAGTGTTATCCACATTTCGTGTAGCCGCCCTGTACAGGAAGTGATGTCACAACTCGCTGACATCACACTGACATCACAGAGGTTACGGAAGGAAGGAAGGTCACTCAAGCGACACGGTTCTTCAGAGTATATGCGACCTTCGGTCGCAATATACCTTGTCTATTTGAAAATAGCCGATCTACAAGTTGTGAGCTTGTAGATCTGCCATTTTCAAACATTTTGTACTTTTACTTTTAGTACTTTAAGCATTTTTGATGCCAATACTTTTGTACTTTTACTCAAGTAAATGTTGAATTCTGGACTTCTACTTGCAGTATTGATACTTTTACTTAAGTAGAAAATGTGAGTACTTTTCCCACCACTGATTCTTGTTCCAGGGACCCCCCAGAAGGAAAGATTTGAGGTACAAAAGTTTACACACACACACACACACACACACACACACACACACACACACACACACACACACACACACACTCACTATACTGTATGTATGTGTGTGTATATATATATATATATATATATATATATATATATATATATATATATACACACATACATACATACATACATACATACATACATACATACATATGGATGGCAATGCATGGCCCTGGATGGGAAAACCATCAGGGTAAATTTACTATAATCAATTTTCCTCAAGTCTCCATGGTATGATTAATCAATAGAAAAAAGTCATTTTGGGGGTGAACTACTCCTTTAATGTCTGACTCTGTTTACATTTATGACTAATAAAGTATTGTGTTATGCATTTAGTCTTGATATCAGACCCTAACCTCTGTGATTGTTTACATTTATAACTAATTCAATAATTCAATCAATAAATCAATAAATCAGAGAGCAGTCAATAGAAGTGTATGACATAGACCGTGTAAACAACAATAGAAATGTGTAACCTTCGTGGCAAGGGGGAAATTCAAGGGGCTTGAAAATATAATGGTCACATGACCACAAATGTGTTCCATTGCCTAGATCAGGGGTCTTCAACAGGGGTCTGGGACCCCTAGGGGGTCCTCAGAGTTACTGCAGGGGGTCCTCCAAATCTTTGTATGATAGACACTTTTCCTCCTTTTTTATATTGAACCACTTGAGAACTTTAGCCAAAAAATAGCCGATCTACAACTGCGAGGCGTTGTGAGCTTGTAGATCGTCTATTTTCGGCAAATAGCTTTGGTGTAGAGGGGAAAAAGAGCACACTAAGTACAGAGTGAAAGGTCAAGTTTATTAAGTATTGACGGTTCAAGTGGTTAAATATCTGAAAACACACATTGACATGAATCCAAAATATACTAATGATTGTGCTGTCAAACAATGAAACTATATGGAATCTATGAACAGCTTGTGGGGGTCCCTGATTCATCTCTCTCTCAACTAAGGGGTCCTTGGCCTGAAAACGTTGAAGACCCCTGGCCTCGATGCAGGGGGTGTCTCACTGTGACTGTACCCAGTGTCTCAGTTTACCCCCAACAACTCATTGTTAGTTCAGTAGAGGAGCGTGTATGTGTGTGCGCGTGCGTGTACAAAGAGCATGTTTGTGCAGCAAACATCACTTCTCAGCAATGATGATGTGCGCTACACAAACAAACACTTTGTACATACTGTATATATTCATTATTATGATTTGTTTTTCATTTTACCAAAAAATTACTCCGGGTTTTTATACGACCCGCCCGGGGTGGTTAAACATTAGCCTGGCGGGGCCCGACGTCATACTGCGTTCATTCACTCGTTCCTTCCACAGTATAACGTCTGGCCTTTAGCCTATTGGCAGCTTGAAAAGTGGGCGGGAGTACTTGCCTTGACAGACAGACTCCTCTAACCAATCACCATCTCTCAGCCAGTCGGAAGAACGGCAAACAAACACGTCTTTTCGGCCGATAAACTCCACTAGCGCATCCTCCGTGTTGCTTTTTAATTGTTGTAATTGATTCCAACTCTGAAATAACTGCACTTATTGCTTGTTTTATGGTTAGAGCGTTAACTGTTACACTTTTTGCATCGCGAGGGCAGCCATTGTTGTTTTGAAAATGCTGCAGCCTGCAGCATGCATCTACGTCACCGTCTACACATGGACCAATCAGGGAAATCTTTTCACTTGTTGTCAGGAAGACTACGTTTGTTGTGCGGAAGCATAGTGCGGAAGCAGTCACTGATTGGCCCAAATCACAGAATAATCGGTATACTCGCTGCCAATCAACGGAAGTCCAGACGTTATACTGTGGAAGGAATGAACACAGATATAGCGTCGGGCCCCGCCAGGCTAGTTAAACATGTCTTCATACTGAACACCTTTTAGCCTTAATGTCTGACTGTACCTCTGTTTACAGTTATGACTAATAAAGTATTGTGTTATCCTTTTAGCCTTAATGTCTGACTGTACCTCTGTTTACATTTATGAGTAATAAAGTATTGTGTTATCCTTTTAGCCTTAATGTCTGACTGTACCTCTGTTTACATTTATGACTAATAAAGTATTGTGTTATCCTTTTAGCCTTAATGTCTGACTACCTCAATTCAATTCAATTTTCAATTCAATTCAATTTTATTAGAGTGTCAAATCATAACAAGTTATCTCAAGACACTTTACAAAGGCTAAAGAGCCGTGAGAGAGAGGGGGGGGGGCAGAAGTGGGGGAGAGAGGGAGAGACAGGGGAAAGGGAGGGAGGGAGAGACAAGGGAAAAGGGAGGGAGGGAGGGAGAGACAGACAGACAGGGGAAAGGGAGGGAGGGAGAAACAGGGGAAAGGGAGGGGTGGGGGGGGGGCAGGAGGGGGGTAATAATAATACATTCTATTTGTAGCACAATTTATATTAGTGACAGATCTCAAAGTGCTACATTCAAAAGGTCAGAGAAACAAAGCTAAACACATTGAAACGGAGTAAAGAAACCTGTATAAGGTAACCTTAGAACAGTGCACAGTTTCACACCTTGTTTAATACAAATCAGAGAAGCATTAAAAGCACACAGTGATCACCCATTATTACACAACTCAGAAAGAGTTAAAATGTAAGGCGTTCAAAGAGTCTCTCTAGGCCTTGGAGGGGGGGGGGGGGGGGGTGGCGGGGGGAGACACGCACGCACACACACACGCACGCACGCACGCACGCGCACGCGCACACGCACACGCACACGCACACGCACACACACACACACACACACACACACACACACACACACACACAATCTGCATGTGCGGTGCGTGTGTGCGTGGGGAGGGCAGGGGGTGGGCACACGCACACACATACACAGGTGCTGCATGCGTGTGTGTGTTCCTCTGTTTATGTTCATTTACATTGGGATTATAGTAGCCTAAATTTACCCCCATTGATTCCGGATGGGGACCCGAATGCATGGCCCTGGATGGGGAAACCATCTGGGTAAATTTACTATAATCAATTTTTTTGGTCTTAGGAATTCGACAAATAGCAAAACAAATATTATTGAACTCAAGTCTCCATGGTATGATTAATCAATAGAAAAAAGTGATTTGGGGGGTGAACTACTCCTTTAATGTCTGACTCTGTTTACAGTTATGACTAATAAAGTATTGTGTTATCCTTTTAGCCTTAATGTCTGACTGTACCTCTGTTTACATTTATGACTAATAAAGTATTGTGTTATCCTTTTAGCCTTAATGTCTGACTGTACAGTCAATAGAAATGTATGACACAGACTGTCTAAACAACAATAGAAATGTGTAACACAGACTGTCTAAGCAACAATAGAAATGTGTAACACAGACTGTCTAAGCAACAATAGAAATGTGTAACACAGACTGACTGTACAACAACAGTCAAGTGGTTGTGGGGAGAACTGACCCCATAATGGTCCCTTCATCTCCAGCTAAAAGGTTTGGGAACCTGGCCTGTAGAGGGCGCTAGTCGCTGGCTTTCAGACGTCCATCCTTCCAGATTAAACCAACAGAAGAAGACAGAGCAGTCTGCCACCAGCGTTGCCACGTCTGCTCATTGTAAGCTACTTTGGACTTGTTTTAAACTGTAGAGTTGCTTGCAAACATTAGTTGCTGGTTGCGTTTTATTGTGCTTGTTTTCTACAGTGTAGTTATAATAGGCTAATTGATATTATCCTAGATAGATAGATACTATGTTCTATCTGTCTGTCTTTCAATGTTATATTCTCCTTTTGCACAAAGTAGTGCATTGCAAGATAGAGGGCGCCAGATCCCTTTTAGTCACACTCTACCACTACTTCCTGTTCATCCACAGAGCATTGATTTTAGTTGTTTTCTCCATTACCCTCTACAAGCTCACATCGCCTCGCGCTTGTTCCACTAAGATCAAATGATTAATGTAAAACAAACATTATCGTATCACAAAAAGATTTGGTGGCCCCCCTGTAATAACTCTGAGGACCCCCTAGGGGTCCCGGACCCCCTGTTGAAGACCTCTCTGTTCTATGCCTTTGCAAAGGGGGCAAAATTAAAATTAAAATTAAAATTAAAATTAAAAATTAAATTAAAATGTAGAGTCGGACCATAACAAAGTAACATAGGCCTACATATGCATCGCAATTACAATATCATCAATATTTAATATCAATGGTCTTTTGTCAGGTGTTTGCTCTGAACAAAACACCAATAATGATATAGTACTTTATTGTCAGTTCACACTGAAATTTGTCTTACGACACAGCAGCCATGTATTCAAAACATATATACAAACATTTGTAACACATCAAGGCATACATGACACGCTGAGTCGCGGTGCAGCCCCTGTACCAGCGCACCCAAAAAAAATCACACCCGTGTGAAGTGGAGCTGTGTGTGTGTGTGTGTGTGTGTGTGTGTGTGGATCATGTGTACCGATTTTTGTGACATTTGAAGAAAATATGTAGGAAAAGGAGCAAAAAGTGTGTTTTGGAGAAAATTCAAGATGGCGGAAAATCTATCATGGCGCAAATGGGCGTGGCCTATATGGGGAGATGCGTCATGACCCAAGGAATCCAGGGAAAAAATATTTTTAATTTTCCGACCTACGGTTCAAGAGTTACAGGCCAAAACGTAAAGTGGGGTGTTATGGCGCCACCATGCGGCCAAATGACACAGTTATTTTTTATTTAATCCTTGAAATCATTATGAACCTCCTCTCCAAGTCTTGAAACTCTAGCCCCTATGGTTTGCGAGAGACAAATAATTGAATGTGAGTTTTTGCGATTCCCATTATAAGTCAATGGGGAAAATTAATTCACTAATAAATTAATATCAATTAAACTATTGAACCTTTCTCTTAGCAAGTTACTAGCCCACAATTCCCGAGTAAGCCGGTCGATTTGACATATGGCGCGAGTGTGTGGTGGCAAAACTGTGGGACTAGTAGCGTGCCGAAGTTTAGGAAGTTCAGGCTACATACAGACACACACACACACAGACAGACCCACAAAGCCACGTATAGGGAGCCTGTGTTTCACACAGCTCCAAAATAATAACTCACATTACCAAATGTAAGCAGACGTGCAAGGTAAAAAACACAATAAAATAGTGTTTCTTTGACTCCTTCAGAATGAGACAACATGCAGGGAACAAGGAATCCTACTATAAAATATTCTTATTGGAAGGTGCTGGAACAAGGAATCCTACTATAAAATATTCTTATTGGACGGTGCTGGTGGGACGTTTAGAATACAATTTAGGAATGAAGCTGTGGGCCGTATAACATTTGTCATCAGGCCACATTTGGCCCCCAGGCCACACTTTGGACACCCCTGCTCTATGCACAGCAGCAGCCATATTAGGCCTCTTCCTTTTCCTCCCCCCGCCCCCGCCCCCCCTCCCTTTTTTTCAAGAACCTCCATAACTCTGATAGTGCACGAATAAGGGTCCATTTGGTTCCATGTGTACACTCTCAGAGTTACAGTACCGTAATAGAGTCCATTTTGGAACCCCCTCAAGGACCCATGAGGGTCCCTGGACCACACTTTGAGACCCTCTGGTGTAGCAGAGTGTTTCCAGTGAGCCAACATGACACAATTTCTCTGTTTGGACATGCTTTAGACCAGGGGTCTTCAACGTTTTCAGGCCAAGGACCCCTTAGTTGAGAGAGAGATGATGCAGGGACCCCCACAACCTGTTCATAGATTCCATTATGGAACAATGAACAATATGAAGAGGCTTATTATAGATATTTCCTTTAGGATTTCAATCATGTTTCATGTTACAGTAAGTGTAATGCCGTTGCCTAATTCAGGTGTAGGACATGTAGTGTTTTTATTGTGTGTATAACTGTGCCAAAATGCAGTTTTCTATGTATTTCAGGGGTTTTGGGGGGTTAGAGCCTCCCAAAAACTTTTCGGCAGCTGCGCGGCCAATTTATGACAGTTCCGGCAAGAATTTCAAACCACTTTCACCACTGATTCCATATAGTTTCATTGTTTGACAGCACAATCATCAGTGTGTTTTGGATTCATGTCAATTTGTATTTTCAGATATTTAATTACTTGAAACCGAAACTTGTCCTTTCACTCTGTACTTAGTCGGCTCTTTTCCCCTCTACACCAAAACTCTTTGCCAAAAATAGCCGATCTAAAAGCTCACAATGCCTCGCAGCGTTGTGAGCTTGTAGATCTGCTATTTTTGGCTACAGTTCTCAGAATATGGACACTACGGTTCAAGTTGTTAATGTAAAAAGGATTTGAATATTTGAAGGACCCCCTGTAATAACTCTGAGGACCCCCTAGGGGTCCCGGACCCCCTGTTGAAGACCCCTGCTTTAGACGTATTATTCGTGCTTTGTTTGTATGAACTGGATCATCTTGACATTCAGGAGTTGGTGATTCTGTGAGTGAAACATAACAGCACTCAGCAGTGTTCCCTAAAATGTAGCTCATATTTGAACAGTTTGATGAATATGTTTGTACATTGGTTCTCAAACTGATTCATTTCAAGGAGACCCATTTTGATATGCATTAGATTAGGCCATGGGTCCCCCATAACAATACATAACCATAAGTAAAGTGTACATTTGGTTCCATTTGTACACTCTCAGAGTTACAGACCTGTAAGGGTCCATTTGGAGGCCTCTGACAGTGGTTCTCAAACCTTTTCATGTCAAGGACCCCAAATTAATGAATATAAAATAACATTTCTATAAATCCCCGGATCCCATTTAGAGAACAACTGATGTACATAAAAATAATATGGTAATAATATTGTTACAATAATGATTGATTGAACACCGTAAAACCTTTATTTGACCTCTGTTTATTAAACAATGATATTAATCCATGTTTCAGTACAGAGGTGATACAGTGACCATGAGGATTTCACTGAACAACTCTTTCACACATCCAACTGCGAGAGTAAGAACATAGACTGTCCAAAGCCCATCCTCTATTAGACCCTCCATTATAAGCATAGATACCACAGTCATAGTTTTCTCCATAGTTACCAGGGAAACCAGGATACCAGAACCTGTAGAAATAAACAACATGTCAGTCATTACAACACATTTACAATGATTTATTTGATCTCTAAATGTTTAGTTTTTAACCTCTTAAACCCTGGAGTCTATTTGGGGCATGTTACTATAGATGAACATATTGTGAAAAAGTGTTTAATCCTGACCTCAAATGATAAATACTATTTATCTAATCTAGATACTATTTAGATATGTCTGTCTGTCTGTCTGTCTGTCTGTCTGTCTGTCTGTCTGTCTGTCATCTAATGGTCTGTGTACATTAACTGTTTGTGTAACTTACTGGCTGTACACCAACTGTCTGTCTGCACACACCAACTGTGTGTGTGCGTGCGTGCGTGCGTGCGTGCGTGCGTGCGTGCGTGCGAGTGAGCGAGTGAACGAGTGAGTATGTGAATGAATGAATGAATGAATGAATTAATGAATTTTTATTTTCGTGTCTTGTCAAAAGACCCATCCCTTGTGGGATTAAAAGACACCAAACATGAATAAATAATACCACATTCAATCACTGGAGAGTGGAGATTGCACAACAACAATAATAATAATAAAAAGAAAAGAAAAAGGAAGAAAAGAAAAGAAAATGCCAAAACAAAATAAATATACCTCAAATGTTTTCTTTGTCCGTTTATCCCATGCTTTCTCTAAATATTCTGCCAGTGCAAATATCTTGTGTTCAAAAATCCAACCAAGTCTCTCTGCGTCACTTGACCATATCAAATCTAGGTTTTCACACTTATTAAATAGTCTTTGACGTAGCTCATGATACAAAGGGCAGTAGAACATAAAGTGGAACTCATTCACAATATCATTTATGTCACAATAAATACAAACCCTCTGTTCCTCCACTACTCCTCTATATCTACCAGTTTCAATAAATACAAACCCTCTCTTCCTCTGCTACTCCTCTATATCTACCAGTTTCAATAAATACAAACCCTCTCTTCCTCCACTACTCCTCTATATCTACCAGTTTCAATAAATATAAACCCTCTCTTCCTCCACTACTCCTCTATATCTACCAGTTTCAATAAATACAAACCCTCTTTTCCTCCACTACTCCTCTATATCTACCAGTTTCAATAAATACAAACCCTCTTTTCCTCCACTACTCCTCTATATCTACCAGTTTCAATAAATACAAACCCTCTCTTCCTCCACTACTCCTCTATATCTACCAGTTTCAAGGTGCAGGGGCAACGATCCCAGAAGGGAGTTGGGCACATAAAGATCTTTGTCTTTTGGATAATGGAGCACAAACATACTTTTCACAAGCATAACTGCTTTTTATCATAACAAATGTTCTCAATTTTGGTTTGTGCAACATATCCTGGGACCATTTGTTCTCATATATACTAGGGGTTGACCGATATGGGATTTTCATATTCGATCTCGATATCGATTTGTTGTGATCAAAGAGGCCGATAACCGATATTAAGAACCGATATGCATTTCAAGTATATAAAAAAAAAAAAAAAATACCCCAATTTGAAATAGTGGTTAAAGTGGTTAATTAAGTGTGCCTGCCATGCAATGCAATGGCAAAACACTTATTGTAATCCGCCATACTTAAGTCAGTCAGTAAGTAATGTTCTTGCAAATTTCTGCACGTAATAACTGCCGCACAATTTACGCCACCTGAAGGGTAATCCACCGGCCACTAGGGGGCAGTATTTCATTTGGTTTACTGTTTGGCTGAATTAGGATGTAAGAGGAAGAGTCAGCCATTGTTGTTTATGTCAGTTCTTCCAGTCAGACGTTTATGCCATGTTGTTTGGGAGTTGTTCACTTCATTATTGTAAGTGTGCTTTCTTTTTGGTTATATTTTAAACTATGCAGTTCTTGTTACTGTATTTTGTTTACTACTCACTCCTCACTATTAGTCTTTATATTTACATGTGTAAATCAGCCTATGCTTTTTGTGTTTTTGTTTTTACTGCAGGGCTTCTTCATCTGTGTCATTAAAAACTGATAATTGACATTGAGGAGTCTATTTCTTCATGAAGAAGCCATGGTTGTCGTTGGATGCTCCGTGCTTGACTGCGGTTTCCAGACTGCTGACGTGTCAGAAGCTCTCGCCATTGCTCTGTTGACGAATCATGGACTTGCCCATCAGAGTGCACCGCCTGTCATGGCCGCCCCGGCCCAGGCCCCGACCCCTCAGGGCCCAAAATGGACCGGCCGAAGATCAACGTTGGTGTGTCCATCGAGGAATGGAACGTGTTCATCCGTCGTTGGGACGTCTTCCGCACCGGCTCGGGCATAGGAGCTGCCCAGGCCCCTTTCCAGTGCGCTGGGCCCGAACTTGGTGACAGCCTGCTTAAAGCCAATCCCACCGCCATGTCAGGGTCTCTGCAGGATCTCATCGCCGCCATGCGTTCTCTGGCAGTCATTCCAGTTGCCACATGTGTACTGCGCACCGAACTGCTTCAGTTACGCCAGGAACGCGACGAGACCTTCCGTGCCTTCACTGCCAGGGTGCGGGGGAGAGCAGAGACATGTGCCTACGTTGCGGTATGTGGGTGTGGCACGGCCGTGGACTACACCGACCACATTATCCGCGATGTTCTGATTAATGGGATTTATGACTCTGACATACGCCGCGAGGCGCTGGGAACACTTGACATTCTGAAAATGCCAGTTAACAACGTAGTTGCACTTGTCGAGAACAAAGCGATGGCTCGTAATGCTCTCCCATCCTCGGCCCTGTCGGCCGTGTCGTCGTTCCAGCGCTTAAAGAAAGGCTCACAGGTGAGCCCCACCCTAGGCCCAGCGGACAAGGCTAGCGTAGCCTCGTGCCCGGAGTGCAAGGGCACCTTTAATGTCTTCACGGAAGGGCCTCGCGGATGGAACACCAAGCCTCACCAGCTTTGTATTGACTGTTATAGGGCAGCCGTCCGCCGGCAGTCAACAGGCCACCTTGGAGTTAGAGCCGTTCTCCCAGAATGCATCTATTCAGTCTAGTTCCCACCCTGGCCGACGTCGCAGGGGCCATGTCGAGTCGCCTGTCATTCTCGAAGCACCACATTTTCTCAAAGGGCGAATGGCGGCGTGCAAGGACGAGGGACCATCCTCGCGCACCGGTCACCATCTCTGTTGACAGGCCAGTCGGACTGTGTGGCCCTGATGGCCAGGGCTCAGGCACCGTGGCGAGGTTATCTGCCATTGCGGACACTGGTGCGCAGTCAGACCTCTGGTCTCTTGAGGAGTTCCTTGCCTGCGGCTTCTCACGCGAGGACCTGCGTCCTGTCCGCCTCAGCATGTCGGCTGCCAACCGCTCCCCCATAGCTGTCGAGGGTGCTTTCTTCGCTAGGCTCTCTACTACCTCTGGCAGCGGTGAAGTCTCTTCCTGCCGTTCCATGGTGTACGTGAGCAGCTCGGTCCAGGCCATGTACCTCTCCTACGATTCGTTGCTCAACCTTGGTCTCTTGCCTAAGAACTTCCCATCGGGTGACATCGACGGGGGTCCTGAAGGTGAGGATGGGACCAACATTCCACACACGCCCAGCCATCCATTATCCATTGCTGCCTTGAGGTCCCCCAACGGCGGCTGCACCGACCAGGATGATTGACCCTCATGGTTCCAAGTGTTCGTGTCCCCAGCGTGCGGTCCCTCCGGCACGCCCTGCGGCCCTACCGTTCCCCTGCACACACTTGCCCGCATCGAGCGTTGCCGTGCATGGAAGGGCCGCCCATCGAAATACACGTAGACCCTGCAGCCACGCCGAAAGCATGCCACACCGCAGCCGTGGTGCCTCTACACTGGCAGCAGAGAGTCCACGATGACCTGCTCCGTGACGAGGCCCTTGGTGTCATTGAACGTGTGCCATACGGAGAACCAGTGACATGGTGCCACCGTATGGTGGTCACTCGGAAGCATGACGGTTCCCCTCGCAGGACTGTGGACCTCTCGCCCCTCAACAAGTTCTGCCAGCGTGAGACTTTCGCCTCCGAGTCTCCATTCCACCTTGCGTGTCGTATCCCAAAGGGCACCTGGAAGACTGTCACGGACGCCTGGAACGGCTACCATAGTGTGCCCCTGCGTGAGTCAGATCGTCATCTGACCACCTTTATCACACCCTTTGGCCGCTGGCGCTACACAAGGGCGCCACAGGGTTTCCTGTCATCTGGGGATGGCTACAACCGCCGTTTTGATGCTGTCCTCTGAGCGCAAAGAACGCTGTGTGGATGATACTATCCACTACGACACCGACCTGGAGCAGCACTGGTGGCGGACGATTGACTTTCTGACACGTGTCGGTTGCTCGGGCATTGTGTTGTACCCGGATAAGTTCCAGTTTGCAGAGAGAGATGTTGATTTTGCTGGCTTCAGGGTGTCGGACGCCACCATCGAACCTCTCCCCAAGTACTTAGATGCCATCCGGGACTTCCCTGCCCCATAATCCACCACAGATATCAGGAGCTGGTTCGGCCTTGTCAACCAGGTGGCTAACTATGCCCAGTTGCGCGACACGATGGCTCCGTTCAAGCCGTTCCTCAGCCCACGCTGTAAGTTCTCGTGGTCGCCTGAAATGGAGGAAGCCTTCCAGTCGTCCAAGCATGCCATTATTGAGGCCATCCGTGAGGGCGTGGAGATCTACGACATGCAGAGGCGCACCTGCCTCCGTCCCGACTGGTCCAGGCGTGGTATCGGTTACTTTCTGCTCCAACAGCATTGTAGCTGCACCTCGGGCGTGCCAGACTGCTGCCCGGGAGGATGGAGGATCACCCTCGCCGGGTCACGCTTCCTGTCCCCAGCAGAGGGCCGTGGCCTGGGGTCTGGAGCAGACACGATACTTTACACAGGGTTGTGACAACCTCGTTGTGGTCACCGACCATAAGCCTTTGGTGAAGATTTTCGGCGACCGCACTCTGGATGAGATTACGAACTCACGACTGTTTAGACTCAAGCAGCGCACCCTCCCATGGCGCTTCGACATTGTGCACCTCCCAGGCAAGAGCAACCATGCTGCTGATGCAACCTCCAGACATCCTTCTCCCTCTGGCTCAGCGGACAGCCTCTCCCTGGGACTGCCAGGCATGCCTGACAATGTGGAGTCCGCGCACATGGCTTCCATCCGCAACGATGCACAGGAGCTCAGTGCCATCTCCTGGTCCCTCCTTGCACGGGAGACGGCAGCCGACGCATGCCTCGGCCGCCTTCTGTACTTGATTGAGCACGAGGATAGAATCGACCCGAACGACCCCGCCCTGGCCAGTCTGGCGCCGGTCTGTGACTCTATCTACGCACAGGATGGTGTCCTGCTATATTGTGACTGCGTCGTGGTCCCTCCGTCCCTTCGTGACAGAGTCCTTCGGAATCTCCATGCGGCCCACCAGCGCAATGGAGCAATGCGCCCGTGCCATAGTCTACTGGCCTGGGATGTCAGAGGGCATCCGAGCCACCAGGTACGGGTGTGCAGACTGTAACCGCAATGCGCCGTCTCAGGCAGCCACGCCCCCTGTGCCGTCTTCACCACCGCCCACCCCATTTGACGCTGTGTTTGCTGACTTCTTCGACTATGGGGGCCGCCACTATCTAGTGGTCGGGGATCGTCTTTCAGGCTGGGTAGAGGTCCTGTGCTCCGCAGCGGGCACTAATATGGGAGGCTCGGCTGGCCTGGTTCGCCACCTCCGCTCGTTCTTCGGCTCCTTTGGCGTACCGGAGGAACTTTCTAGCGATGGTGGGCCGAAGTTCATGGCGGGCCAGACGCAAGACTTCCTCCGCTTGTGGGACGTCAAGCATCGTGTCTCCTCTGTCGCTTTCCCGCAATCGAATGGTAGAGCGGAGGTCGCAGTGAAGACTGCGAAGCGCCTCCTGATGTCCAACACTGGCCCGACTGGCGGTCTCGATCATGACCGCTTTCTGCGTGCCATGATACAGTTGCGCAACACACCTGACCCTGACTGCAACCTCTCACCAGCACAGATTATCTATGGTCGCCCCCTTCGAGGTTCGCTTTCCTTCGTCAACAAGCTTGAGAAGTTCTCCGACTTCGTGTCCGTCCGCTCCGGCGCCAGGCGTGGGCGGCGAAGGAAGATGCCCTTCGGACGCGGATGTCCCGTACCACCGAATCCCTGAGGTCTCACTCGAGACCACTCCGCTCGTTGGCACCCGGAGCAAGGGTGTTTCTCCAGAATCAGCAGGGCCCGAGCCCTAACAAGTGGGACAGGTCGGGGGTGGTGGTGGAGTCACTTGGTCATGACCAGTATCGGGTTAAGGTGGATGGATCAGGACGCCTGACTTTACGCAACCGGCGGTTCCTCCGTGGCTATACGCCGGCTACCCCCTATGCCCTTGCCCTGCCGCAACCCGTGGCACTGGTGCCACCACCTGTGGCCCCGGTATGCCAGCCGCTGCCTGTCCGCCCGGACACGGTGACGCCCCAGAGGCTCATTCTGCAGTCAGGGGATGGGCCCCATGATGCAGGATTGGGCTCCTCCCCTCCACTGCTGTCTGATGAGGCGGCCCCCGACCTCGGGTCCCAGGGTGACCATATTCCCTCCGGCGTCGTCCCGGCCGCATCACCTCGGGTCACACATTCGCCGTCGTCTCCGCCCCTGTCTGTGCGGCCGTGCCGCACTAGGAAGCCGCCCAAGCACTACAAGCCTGAGACCGTCTGTTGGACGCTGGACTGAGTCCTTTAATCTATTTTGGTTTATAGCTTACCGGACTGGGGGGGATGAAGGGTAATCCACCGGCCACTAGGGGGCAGTATTTCATTTGGTTTACTGTTTGGCTGAATTAGGATGTAAGAGGAAGAGTCAGCCATTGTTGTTTATGTCAGTTCTTCCAGTCAGACGTTTATGTCATGTTGTTTGGGAGTTGTTCACTTCATTATTGTAAGTGTGCTTTCTTTTTGGTTATATTTTAAACTATGCAGTTCTTGTTACTGTATTTTGTTTACTAATCACTCCTCACTATTAGTCTTTATATTTACATGTGTAAATAAGCCTATGCTTTTTGTGTTTTTGTTTTTACTGCAGGGCTTCTTCCTCTGTGTCATTAAAAACTGATAATTGACATTGAGGAGTCTATTTCTTCACCACCCACGCAATATATGCATCACAACGTGCGGCTCGGCCGGGAATAGGTTGCTATTACTTTTCTTTCCGATCCGCATTACCATGGCAACGTAATTTGTAAAAGAATACGCTCAAAAACGCCCATTGACTTTGAATGGGGGACTCTGAAAAAAAAAACAGAAACTTTGGCCCTACATTACTCTAACATACTTTTGCCTAGCAAAGTCACTTAAACTTTAAAATGCACACACAACTTTGGTCTTTTTCCGGCCAATAGGGATGAGCTGTAATTGATTAAGCCCCGCCCCCTCTGTAACAGGAAGTGCCCTTCTTCAAATAGGAAGTGCCTCTACATCTCATGAACCGTTTGTCATACAGACTTGTGGGTGGCGTCAAATGACTTGATTAAGAGTCCTTAACCTTAATTGGGGCCTATTTTGCCAAACAGGAAGTGCCCCTCACCAAACAGGAAGTGACCCTATATCTCATGAACCGTTTGTCGTACAGACTTGTGGGTGGCGTCAAATGACTTGATTAAGAGTCCTTAACCTTAATTGGGGCCTATTTCGCTAAACAGGAAGTGCCCCTCACCAAACAGGAAGTGACCCTTTATATCATGAACCGTTTGTCGTACAGACTTGTGGGTGGCGTCAAATGACTTGGTTAAGAGTCCTTAACCTTAAATGGGGCCTATTTCGCCAAACAGGAAGTGCCCTTCACCAAACAGGAAGTGACCCTATATCTCATCAACCGTTTGTCGTACAGACGCGTGGGTGGCGTCATATGACTTGATTAACTCTCCCCACGCTTTGAACGTTAACGTTCGCCCCATTTTTTACAGAACCTCGATGCCAATACGGCGCTCGTTCGGTTCGTTCGTCTGATGACTGTAAGCTGATGAGGGGTCGCGCGGCCGTGTACTATAAACACATTTTCCGCGGTGATGGTGTAAAAAATCCATTATGCGTTAGATCAACGGAGAACAATTCACTTCCTTGTTGATTTCCTCTGGCTGTAAGGCTCTGTGGCCAGTGACTGGTCTTCTTCTTCTTCAACACATAACAGGCAAATTCACATTCATTCTCGCATGACGCCGCCCTCTGCTGCCTGGCAGACCAAAGTGCACTATTGCACAATAAAAATAAAAAATAAAAAAATGTCTGTCTATCTGCTATAACGTCGCAAAGGTAAGCCGCTTTTTGATGGCACCAGACCCAATAAATAAATAAATAATCTGGCAGTAGGAGAGTTAAGAGTCCTTAACCTTAATTGGTGCTTCCTTCGCCAAACAGGAAGTGCCCTTTGCCAAACAGGAAGTGCCTCTATATCTCATGAACCGTTTGTCGTACAGTCGATAATGTTAAAGCTAATGCAAAAAATGCTAATGTTAAAAAATCTAACGCTAATCTAACGCTAATGCTAACACCAAAAAAAATCTAACGCTAATGCTAACACCAACCGCTACACAAGGTTGCACACACTTAGCGAGCTGCAGGCACACTTAAAATTTCTTAGAAATTTTCTTTTCTAGTTCATTTATATATTTTTCCCATCCTAAATGTTCTAGAGGCTCACATCTAGTCGCCACATCACCCTAGAATATAGACTGTATACTAATATTTGTCACTATTTAACACATTTATTGTTATTATTATTACCCTTATTATTATTAGCCTATTATTAATGAAGGTAAAGTCTTACGTTGGTGAGATCAGAGTTGTTCCATCAACCCATTTATAGGATCCTTCTGTGTCTCTGTCACTCAAACCAATCCACACATAGTAGCCACTGGGAACAACTCTGACAAGAAGGTCCTGGAAGAAAAGCTTCTGGTTACTTAAAGCTACAATCAGTAAGTTTCATGTCTTCTCCAGACAGAGGTCTCAACTAGAACACAGGATTTGAACCCAGGTCTGCCGTGTGGGTAACCAAACCTTAGCCGCTCAACCAAGAGGGAATCTGCCCTTTAGTAGGAGAGATACTGAACTGAAGAGCTTCAGACGGGGCTACTTGTCAACCAGTAGGTTGAGTAGGTAGTGTAGTGAGACCACCTCCAACCACTGTACATGTACTGTAACATACTGTACCATACACATTACTGTACATGTACTGTAACATACTGTACCATACACATTACTGTAGATGTACTGTAACATGCTGTACCATACACATTACTGTACATGTACTGTAACATACTGTACCATACACATTACTGTACATGTACTGTAACATGCTGTACCATACACATCTGTACATGTACTGTAACATGCTGTACCATACACATTACTGTACATGTACTGTAACATGCTGTACCATACACATTACTGTACATGTACTGTAACATACTGTACCATACACATTACTGTACTGTAGCATACTGTACCATACACATTACTGTACATGTACTGTAACATACTGTACCATGCAGATTTGATAATTGGATTGATTCTTGAATACAGTTACATTATAACAAGATTTTACCCATGACATTTTTTGCAGTGTTGGATTTGTCGACTAAAACTATGGAGAAAAATGTGCGCCTTTTTACATTGATGAAAACTAAATGACTAAAAACTAAAAGACAAGTTATTTTATGTTTGGTGGCACTCGGTTGATGTGCTCTGAAAATAGCAGATCTACAAGCTCACAACGCGCTGTGAGTTTTAGAGCTTGTAGATCGGCCGTGTCCAGCTCTTAACCAAGTGCGATAGTGATGCGTGGGTCAGCTTTTTTTCATAGCCCGCTGCGCCCACAGCCCGCACAAACGTAACCCGCCCGCGCCGCAGAACAATATACAAATCAACCTGCATTTAAAAAAAGATGGTATATCATATCCACAATAGCTCATCTTTATATACGGCTCTTCTAAGTACCCAAAGTCGCTTTACAGAAAGGTCTACAGTTGCACAATAGGCTAAATAAACAAACGTGTTCAAATTCTGGGTTTAGCTATTTGACAGCAAAATGACATTCATTCAACGTTCATTCTCTCTAAATCGCGGGGGCATTGTCGGGGTAAGAATGGCATTTCAGGTTTTATGTCAATCATATGTATACAGCGCCTTGCAGTTCAGCAAAATACGGAGAATATTAAATCCTGTTGGTTATTAATTAATCACCAGATTGGAGAGATGGCGACTCGAGGTGAGCGTGGTTCATTCAGTCAAAAAAACTGTCTCACTTGCGAAAGTTGTTTCAAATTGTATCCGTCGGCGTTGACTGGCTGGTTATAGAACTTGACCGACACAAAGTATTTATAAACAGACTTGTGTGGATGACAGAGACAGCTTTGATAAATGCGCAGGCTGAAATTTAAATAACACGCCCTTAATTATTCTCGAAACGCCCCGTTTTTACGACTAGAACAACCTGAATACGACCTAACAACGAAAGGAAAGCCAATAGAAGAGAGTTTACTCCACGCTTCAAGTTCACTCTCATGTGCGTCCCACACAGACCACGCACACATGCAGGCATGCACGCACGCACGCACACACCACCAAGCCCAGCAGCATTTTGGTTCACTGTGGAACCATTATTACCATTTATTTTGTATAGTAAGCTTGCAGCCTACATGAGTGACACCACACCAGTCATTGTCACGAATGGAATATATTGTAACGGCCCCTTTAACTGTGGCCGGATGCCACGTGATGATGCGGGGACTTTGGGGGGAAGTGGCGTCATGTTGTGGTGGTTGTTACACGGAAGTGGACTGTATGTACAACGTTGAGAAGCTACGTGTTATTATTACGCTGGAAATGTGCCTTTAATAAACGTAACACTAAACCGTGGATCACGTCTCTGTCTCCGGTTCCTGAGATTACTACACTGGTGTCAGAAGAAAAACAAACAAAGACTTTGTCGGTGAGGAGACGTGCCGTTGTGTGCTAGCTAGTTAGCTTCAGTGTGTTAGCTAGCTAGGCGAGCAGTATGGATGAGAAGAAGATAAAAGAAGAACGGCGGGACGGAGCGCGATACGGTATGTCGGAAGAAGTGAACGTGCCGCGGCTCGAGTTGACTCCAGGACGGGTGGCCAACTACCCTGGCTTCCCCTCACGTTTTCGCGGGTCGCCGCTCCGCGGAACCGGCGATGTGCGGCCGCCGGGTCCCGCCATTTTCACCGCGTCGGGCGGTTACCATGACGACGCCCATGCACCGCCGTCGGCTGGCTCTGTGAAGACACCCAAGTACACTGGTAACTCTGATTGGGAGGCTTTCCATGCTCAATTCGAACTGTTAGCAGATGCTAGAAGATGGACAATGAGTGACAAAGCTCTTCAGTTGGCTCTGTGTTTGGAGGGAGATGCCCTGTCTTGCCTCCTGCTTTTGGATGCTGATCAGCAGCGGTGCTACGACGCCCTGGTGGGGGCGCTAAAGAGGCGCTTTGGAACATGGTCCCAGCCAGCACTGGTGAAAAATGAACTGAGAGGGAAATGCAGGAAGCCTGGTGAGTCACTCCGGGGGCTGGCAAATGACATTGAGAGCCAGGTGCGGCGGGCTTACGGCCACCTATCCGCCGGCGCGCGGAGCGAGTTGGCTACCGACCTGTTTGTTGGGGCCATCTCTCCACCTGACCTGCGCATGCAGGTGCAACTTCAGCACCCGAAGTCACTGCAGGAGGCGTTGGAGGCAGCCATCGAGAGGGAGAGTCTGCAGAGCGCGGCCGCCAGCGGTGGACAGGAGGTGAGCCCCCATGCGGTGAGGTCAGCGGCGGGGTGCCCTGCCAGGGAGGAGGCGCCAGCGTGGGCGACGGAGATGACTGAGCTGCTGCGGGCGGTGACTCTACAGAGGCCAAGCGGACCACGTCCAGGTCCGCAGGTCTGCTGGGGGTGTGGCCAGCCCGGCCACATCAGGAGGAACTGCCCTGCCGCTCGCCAGGGGCAGGGAAACGCCTCGGGGTCCGCATAGACGGGGATATGCGGGCCCCTATTCCCACTGCTTCCCCAACGACGCCAGTCCGGGCGTGCCGTCCAGCAGGGGGAGCACAACAGCACAGCCAGGGGGAGGATGCTCCATTCCCCCCAGAAGAAGACGACAGCAGGCCGCCGCCTTCGCAGCCTCATCCGCCAGCGGAGGGAGCCCAGCAGTGCAGCGATGGAGGAGACGACAGCGGTACTCCACCGGTCGTGGTGGGGTGGATCCGTGGGAGTTCCAGTGGAGTGGGTTCCTGCCACGTCGCTGTCTCCGTCCAGGGGGTGCCTACTGCGGGCCTGGTGGACACCGGGTCGTCGGTGACGCTGGTGAGACCGGATGTTCTGCCCAGCGGGACACCCTTGCAGCCTACAGCGGTGCAGCTCCGCACGGCCACAGGGCAGCTGGCTCCCATGTTGGGGAAGGGGCTGCTGTGGCTGTGTGTGGGCGGCAGACGCGTTCGTCATCTAGTGTGGGTGGCAGATGTTCAAGACTACTGCATCCTGGGACTGGACTTTCTCCAGGACACGGCGGGGTGCCTGTTGGACATGGGGAGGGGCACTCTTAGCTTCCCAGGGGGTCCTACCGTTGCCATGGGCCCTCTAGCTGCTGGCCTGCTGCCCCCTGCCCGGTCTGTCCAGGCACTGGAGGTGCCGTTCACCGTTCCTGTCTTCCCCTGCCCCGACCCCTGTGCTTTTGCCCCACGGTTCGCTGCCCCGTTGAGCCTTCCCTATGCACCCCCTGTCCCCATGCCCCCCTTCATGTGGCCAAGTTACCCCCCCTACCCTGCCCCCCCTCCCCCTGTGATGGAGACTATGATGTTCCCCGACGCCCCCTGCCAACAGCTGTCCCCTCTAGCCCCTGTGTTTTCCCCTGTCACTCCAGCCCCCTCTCTGCGGATAAGAGGGGGGGGAGGTGGAGGTGAGCTGTCCCTGGGGGGAGGGGTGTGGAGGGAGGAGTATGTGGACCTGGAGGTGCGGCAGCAGGAGGAGCTGAGAGAACTGCTGTCGGAGTTCCAGGACAGCTTTACAGCGAGCGAGAGCGAGGTGGGGAGAACTCACATGGCGCAGCACGTGATTGACACTGGACTTGAGCGGCCTGTCAAGTGTCAGCCGCGCCGCCTCCCTCTCGCTCGTCAGGAGGCATGCGACCAGGCCGTGGACGACCTGCTGCAGTCAGACTTTATCGAGCCTTCCGACAGCCCCTGGGCGGCACCGGTGGTCATGGTCCCGAAGAAGAATGGAGACTGGCGGTTCTGTGTGGATTACAGGCGGCTGAATGACTTGACCACTAAGGACTCTTACCCCCTCCCCCGTATCGACGAGTCCTTGGATCTAGTGACGGGGTCCTCGTGGTTCACCACGTTGGACCTCAAAAGCGGTTACTACCAAGTCCCCCTCTCCCCTGAATCCCGCCCCAAGTCAGCCTTCTGCACCGGACGCGGCCTGTGGCAGTTTAAAGTGCTCAGCTTTGGACTTTGCAACGCCCCCGCCACCTTCGCCCGTCTGATGGACAAAGTGCTGGCTGGCATCCCCCGTCAGGAGTGCCTGGTGTACCTGGACGACATTCTGGTGCATGGGCGCTCCTTCGAGGCGGCCCTTGGGTCCCTGAGGCGGGTTCTGGGGAAAATCAGGGAAGCGGGCCTGATGCTGCACCCAGAGAAATGCCGCTTTTGCGGAGGGAGGTAACATTCCTGGGGCACCAGTTGGGGGCAGCGGGCATCGGCCCCATGGACGAGAAGGTGCGGGCGGTGGAGCAGTGGCCCACCCCCCGCGACCAGAGCCAGCTGAAAAGCTTCATCGGGTTGGCCTCGTACTACAGACGGCATGTGCGGGGGTTTGCCACGGTTGCATCGCCCCTGTACAGGCTGCTGGAGAAGGACAGAGACTATGTGTGGTCCGAGGCGTGCCAGGAGGCATTTCTCGGGCTGAAGCGAGCCCTGTGCGAGGCCCCGGTTCTCGCCCCACCTGACCCCACACTGCCCTTTGTACTGGACACTGACGCTAGCAGTGTGGGGGTGGGGGGTGTCTTGTCGCAGTTGTGGCCGGAGGGTGAGCGAGTGGTTGCGTACTTCAGCCAGAAGCTCAAGAAAAGCGAGCGGAACTACTGCGTCACCCGCCGGCATGCTGGGGAGGGAGCTGCGCACCCCGGCTGAGCTGGCCTTCGGACACCCACCGGACGCCCCGGCTGTCCCTGCAGGGCCGGAGTACGCCAGGAAGCTGCAGGACCGCCTGGATTCAGCGCACCGCTTCGCCGGAACAGCTGCAGGAGGCCGGCGTGAAGCAGAAGCGCTACTACGACGTGAAGTCTCGGGGACGGGACTTCAAGCCAGACGAGTTGGTCTGGGTCTACAGCCCTATACGGAAGAAGGGACGCAGCCCCAAGCTTGACAGTAAGTGGGTGGGGCCCTGCAAGGTGCTGGAGAGACTGGGAGAGGTTGTGTACCGCGTGCAGATGCCCCCTCGAGGACGGAGGGTGGCCCTCCACAGAGACAGACTGGCACCTTACAGGGGGGGCTCTCCTTCCTCCGACACGGACTCTCCCCCTTCCCCAGCTCCTCTGCCCCCTCACAGCCTCCCGCAGGAGGCCCCCATGCCTGTTTGCCCCACCCCGCAACCCTTGTCCCATGCCCCGGCTGTCCCCTCCCCGGGGTCTGCCCCTCTGCCCCCCGCCCTTGCTTCCCCGACCCCTACGGGGTCTCGCCCAAGGAGGCGGACGAGGCCTCCGCCCCGCCTACGTGACTATGTGGTGTCCCTTGGGGCACAGGACTGACGTGGACAGTGTTAAAAAAAAAAAAAAACGTGAGTAAAAGGAAAAAAAAAAAAAAAAAGATTGTGAAATTGTACTGATGTGGGGTTTTGTGTTGAGTTTTTGCTTATGTCAGGTTGATGCCAAGTTGCCTTTAGGCTGTGTTTATTTCTACATTCCTGAGCGGTCCTCGGGGACGAGGACTTTTTCTAAGGGGGGGGTAGTGTAACGGCCCCTTTAACTGTGGCCGGATGCCACGTGATGATGCGGGGACTTTGGGGGGAAGTGGCGTCATGTTGTGGTGGTTGTTACACGGAAGTGGACTGTATGTACAACGTTGAGAAGCTACGTGTTATTATTACGCTGGAAATGTGCCTTTAATAAACGTAACACTAAACCGTGGATCACGTCTCTGTCTCCGGTTCCTGAGATTACTACAATATTCATTTAACCCAATATCGGCGACGGCGCAGTGCGCGTTTGAGTGGTTACAAAAAAAGAAAAAGAAAAAAAGAAAGCAAAATCATGTATTCCCGAAACCACGGGATGCCGTGCATGCGATGTTACTGAGAGATACTGACAAGGAGGCAGTTATAAGCTGAAGGTTTGAAGCCTCGGGTGGGTTTTATCTTTAATACATAACTCCATATAGGACACACTTGTATGGATCATACCTCACGGTCCACGAAAAGAATGTCACGGGCTCACCACGTCGGGTTTCATCATTAACTCCAGCATAGTGTAGGCCTACTACAGTACTGTAGCTAGTAGACCTACTGTATAAATTGAGAGACCCCGCAGTTACGTTTTGGATATAAATTTAACCCAATTTCGGCGACGAGCACAATGCGCGTTTGAGTGCTTGAACTTGCAATCATGTACCGTTCCCGCACGGGCTGGTCTTCTCCCCGGTGGGCCGTGGAGTCGTGGACCCCCAAATAAATCATCCGCAGTGTGCGTGCGCTGGGCTGGGCACAGCCAGGTTTGGACCTTCGGATTTTATCCATATTTAAAAGGACTCGCGTCACTATAAATTGGAGGCTCACGCCTCACGGTAATGTAAGATCACAGCGGCGGCGCGCTGGTCCCGAAAATGCTCTCGCATGCGTTCGTAGGCTATACAGCTGTATATGTGCGTGTTCTGAGCCAGATCTGCAATCTTAAGATTTAGACTGTTAAAGCACTTAACAGTAGATTGCTTCCATATTGTTAGATTTTAATTGCTTGTCATTGTAACTTGGAAATAAAATCGGCGTGCATGTCCATGATGTAGCTGGCTATAATATGCTTTTATAAAATGTTATATTTTCACAGGATTATTTATTATTGTGTTGGATATACATTTTCGAGTGGATACATGTCCATTGCCTGTCAAATAGTTAGACAATGCTGCTCCACACGTCTACAATGGAACAAAGTGGTGTAGGATGAATCCTACACCACCTCAGGACTTGACGTGAGATTTGATCCTACCCTACGCCAACGTCAAAGTCAAGTTGAAATGATAAATGTCGAGACTTCCCTAAATTTTGGTGTACACCCAAATTTTGATCTGCACCACGTTGATAAATGAGGGCCACGTTGTGTGTCTGACAGGCTGCTATGTGCACAAGGCAAAAATGTTGGCGAATGTGGTTCGCGGCCCCAGCAAGAGCGGAATTGGGATGGTCCTCGCACCAAGGAGCGCTCCAAGCCACTCTAGCACATTTTAAAACTCACTCGCTCATGCTCGTATTCAAAACGTTGTATTCTTATTCTTATAGGCCTCTTATTAAGAATAAAAGGCAAATAAGAATTGGTGATTATTCTTATTTATTTATTTTTTTTGCACGAGTGGTGATAACCCGGGGTTGGGTTGGCAGGCGCCACTGGCAACAGGTCGGCCCGTGCATCACTAAAGACTAAAACATTTCACTTTCAGATGACTAAAACTACATGAAAAGTTGCTGTCAACACCACACCACACACGCACGCAAGCACACACACGCAAGCACGCACGCACGCACGCACGCACGCACGCACGCACGCACGCACGCACGCACGCACGCACACACACACACACACACACACACACACACACACACACACACACACACACACACACACACACACACACACACACACACACCTGTTTCTCTTGGCTGTTGATGATGATCAGGTCAGCTTGTCTGGCTGTACAGAATCCTCTGCTTTCATCCCAGGTGTTCGTCCCATCAGCAGGTTTAGAGAGGTAGTAACACACTCTGACTCCACCATCCCATGTAAAACCATCAGTCTCTAAAAACAAAAAGAATAAAGTTAGTCACGCCAGCGTTTTCTTCTCTCCATTTGCTCAGATTAAAGGAGTAGTTCACCCCAAAGATTACCTTTTTTCTATTGATTACTCACGCCATGGAGACTTGAGTTCAATCATATTTTTTTCGTATTTGTCGCATTCCTAAGACAACACATTTATTTGAATACATTTACCCCCATTGATTCCGGAATGGGACCCGAATGCATTTGGGTCCCCATCCGGACTCAATGGGGGTACATTGTAATCAAATTATTGTCTTAGGAATGCGATAAAAAACTAAAAATATCATTGAACTCAAGTCTCCATGGCGTGAGTAATCAGTAAAAAATATTTCATTTTGGGGGTGAACTATTCCTTTAATGATAAATGATTAACTTCTAACAGAGAATAGAAACACTGATGTCTCACTGACCACACAGCCTCTTCTTCCGTCCTTCTGCGTTGATAACTTGCTGTTGATAACTGGACTGGAACTGGTCAACCTGGGTCTGAAGCTGATGGTATCTGGACTCCAAGTCACCATAGCGTTCAGTCAGGTTGGCCAGGTTGTCTTTCACCAATTCATAGTCTGTAAGAAGGAGAAGCAATCATAAACCATCCAGCAATACACTGGGTTTGACCCAGACAATTCACACTTGTCTGGGTCAAACCGAGACATGCTAGGATCAATGGCTGCACACCCGGCTCTCTACAGCAAAGCTCCAACCCCTCGGTAGACGGTGCAAACGATCCGGTCGTTCTCCCGGAGGACCCCCCGCCGGCTCCCTCCCCAGACATCGAGGCTACTCGTGACCAGCTCGCGGTCGTGGTTTTCGAGCCGCCGCCCGATAACAACAGCGCCGACGTTGACCTGGATGTCCCCCTGCGGGCTCCCCCTCCCCCCCCCGACACCGAGGATGCTGGTGCCCAGTTCGCGGCCGCTGGATCGCCGGAGATGACCGTCGCCCCGGATGCCCCCCCGCCGGGTTCCCCACCCCCCAGGGATCGTGATCAGTCGTGGCTGGCGGCATATCTTGGCTTTGAAGCAGTCTGCGCCGCCACACCGACCCCCCGTGCCGACGAAAAGTCATGGATCTCCTCCTGTATGGGCTCTCAGTCAACAAAGGAACCTGACCTCCCCCACCGCTCCCCCACTTCAGTCTCAACTACAACCGGACTATGATGACCACCTCCCCCCCACGACAGACTTTCCTGTCTCGGTCATAGACAAAGAGCCCCCCAGCTCCGACGTTGGCTCGATCACTACAGAGAACATGCACTCTGTTGTTTTTGCGAAACCAGGACTTCATCTAGTCCATTTAAACATCAATAGCTTGAATCCCAAAAAACTGGAGTTAATTAAGGGAATGTTTCATGACGGTAAGGCAAAGATTTTATCCTTCTCTGAAACTAAACTTGATGACTCGTTTACAGATGCTAGCATTGAAATTGCCAACTACACTGTAATCAGGAATGATAGAAACAGGTGGGGAGGCGGAGTTTGCATGTATGTACATAATGATGTAAATTTTATCCCCCGTCCAGACTTACACCACAGTTCTCTTGAAACTGTATGGATTGAGGTAATCTTTGAACATGCAAAAAACATACTAATATGCGCTGTCTATAGACCACCTGATCAGAATGATTTCTTTGAGCTGTTTGATGAGAGCTTAGCAAAGGTGGACGGTACTGAGTATCACATTTTGGGCGACTGGAATGTGGATGTTTTGCGTAAAGAAGCACCCATGTTCAAGTCCTTTGATGGGTTATGCAATCAATACAGCCTCACTCAGCTTGTCACAGTACCCACCAGGGTGACAGAGCACTCCCAAACCCTCATAGATCTCGTCGTAACCAGACATATGCCACAACATAAACATCAAAACGGACGCCGCTCTCATTTCTGACAAAGGTGAAGTGGCTACCCATCTTAACAAAACCTTTACCACCACAGCCCGTTCACTGGTCGAAAGACTGGTCGCCCCATCTGGGCGGTATGGTGTAAAATTTGTTAAAAAATTCTACAAAAAACTGGGCGTCAGAAAAGACAGCTTTAAACTTTCCACAGTGACAACTGATGAGGTGTTTAAAAAATTGAGCGCCCTACCTCAACACAAGGCCACTGGCCTTGATAAAATCCCAGCTAGATTTCTCAGAGATTCAGCCGCCACCATTGCTCCAATCATTACCCACATAATTAACCTTTCCATCGAACAGGGTCATGTCCCCCAGGACTTCAAACTAGCAAAAGTAACCCCCCTGCACAAAAAAGGTAGCAAACTAGACCCTGGAAACTACCGCCCCGTTTCCATTCTTAGCTCCATATCCAAAGTCATGGAGAAAATAGTCTACGAACAGCTTGCAAGATATCTCGATGAGAATAATCTGATTTACGAGTTCCAATCTGGATTCAGAAAATCCCATTCCACTGACACATGCCTTCTCTATTTGACTGACCAAATCAAACGCGAAGCGGACCAGGGCAAATATAGCGGCATGGTCATGATGGACCTCCAGAAGGCATTTGACACCGTGGATCATGCTATTCTGATTGAGAAACTAAAAGCCATCGGTCTTGACAGCGCAGCAGTGAGCTGGATGCAATCTTACCTGGTGGGGAGGGAACAGGTGGTGGAGATTAACGGTACCCTGTCCCCCCCCTCCCAGTAAGCTGTGGTGTTCCTCAAGGTAGCATACTGGGACCTCTGTTGTTCCTAATATACGTGAACGACATGGCATCTGCTTGCGACTGCAACCTGTTCCTGTTCGCGGATGACTCGGCTCTCCTAGTCTCGGGCAAGGACCACTTGCAGGTTGAAAAGACACTTAACTCTGAACTGAGTAAGATCTGCACATGGCTTAACGACAACAAATTGTCAATTCACCTGGGAAAAACCGAGTCCATCCTCTTTGGATCAAATCATAACCTCAAAAAGGTAGATGACTTCACAATCAAAGTGGGTGACAAGGTCATAACACGAAAAAACGAAATCTCTTACTTAGGATGTATCCTTGAAGCTAATCTTTCCAGCGAAAAGATGACTTCTAAAGTAATAAAAAAAATCAACCAACGAACTCGTTTCCTACAGAGGATCGCCCCAATGGTCAACTTCAACACACTGAAGACCATAGCTGGTGCAATAATCCAGCCCCTCTTTGACTACGGAGTCCACGTATGGTATCGTGACGCCCCACAAGCCCTAAAAACTAAACTCCAAACAGCCCAAAATAAACTAATTGGGGTCCTGCTTAACCTTCCCTATCAGACTCACCTCACCGCTACTCACCAGTTAAAAGTGGGGTGGCTCAGAGTAGATGACAGAGTACAGCAACTTGCAATGGGCCTGGTGTACAAGATACACTACACCACTATGATACCCAAATACCTGTCAAAATACTTTATAAACGTTAAGGATGTCCATAATTACAACACCAGAGGCAGTGCCACAGATCACGTTCAACCCAGAGTCAACTCAAAGAAAGGGTCAAACTCGTTCTTCTGCTATACCACAAAAATGTGGAATGCCTTACCGAAGGCCATAAAGGAGTGTGGATCACTAGCATCCTTTAAAATTGCCCTGAAAAACCACTTACAGGCAGCAGCCGTTCGCAACTGGTAAAAACCTAGCCCAACCCTCCCCTCCCCTGCCCCTTCCTTGTATATACTTACTGTTTGTTTAGACTTACTGTTTTCTTTTTTTTTCCTTTTCTTTATATCTATTGCATAGTACTGTGTTCTATTTGTCTGTCATTCAATGTTATATGAGATACTTAAATGGTTTCCTGTTGAAATAAGCTTAGTCTTTTCATGGATCTCCTTTTAGTAGACCTTGTACCAGTGAACTGTACCGTCATGAATCTGTACATTTTCCTATGCAAACTTCTAATAAAGCCTTCAATCAATCAAAACTATAAACTCTATAACTACAGCCAGTTGGCCGGTCAGTTAAGCCCAGTAATACCATGGTCAATACTACATGGTCAAGTAGTTTAATACCATAGTAGTTTAATACCATGGTCAGTGGTCAGTACACCAGTTACTAGTAGTTTAATACCATGGTCAATACACCAGTTACTAGTAGTTTAATACCATGGTCAGTACACCAGTTACTAGTAGTTTAATACCATGGTCAATACACCAGTTACTAGTAGTTTAATACCATGGTCAGTATACCAGTTACAAGTAGTTTAATACCATGGTCAGCACACCAGTTACTAGTAGTTTAATACCATGGTCAGTACACCAGTTACTAGTAGTTTAATACCATGGTCAGTACACCAGTTACTAGTAGTTTAATACCATGGTCAGTACTCCAGTTACCAGTAGTTTAATACCATGGTCAGTACAACAGTTACTAGTAGTTTAATACCATGGTCAGTACACCACCCTAAACCAGCATTGCATTGTATTGGTGGTGTTGGTCCACTGGCCTGACCTGAACCCCACAGAGAATCTGTGTTGTGTTGTCAAGAGGAAGATGAGATGATGAGCTTAAAGGTGTTATAAAGACTTAAGCTTTTTGTTTTGTTTTGTTTTTATGTTTCCTGACCTCAATTACAAAAAGAAGAACAAAAAAGAACTTTCAACATACAGTGTTTTTTCTGTTGTCTGTGGTTTTGTGCATAATGAGACTCTGAAGAGTGAGTTCATAAATTGTCTTTTAATTGTAACTATGAGCATATAACATATATTTACCCATTCATATCGTATTTATATCGATATCAAGTAGTCAGTTTATGCTTATTTGTAGAAATAATACAAATCTCTACGTACCGCTATGTATTTTCCACCCTGGCTAGCTATGAAACTGCATTCTGTCGTCGTCCCCCCCCCCCCACACACACACACACGCACACACACATAAACACACAGGCACGGCGAGCAGTAAAACACTATGATAACATTAACAAATAAGCTATGGAGGAAACTGAAGCATTTAGCCAAAATATGTTGCTATAAGCACAGAAAGTATAACATATACATTGTTCACAATGAATGACATTTTGTGAGAAACATTTGAATTGATTCTATACAATCATAATGTCAATTTTGTATTTTGTTTGAATTGTATTACTGTATTGTTTTGTAACTGAAGCTGAATAAACATGATTTAGGACATAATATTTTAGCTTACTTCTACTCAAACTAAACTCATTATTTTATATTTAATTCACCCTGAGTACATATCATTCTTTTCTATGGTGGATAACCTTTAACAGACAAGATGAGCTTTTAGGAATTCGTATTCATGCTTATTTTACAAGATATGCTGTATTATGTAATGGGGACACCAATGGCACCGAATACTAAGAATGACCCATTTACCGGTAACATAAATGAACACTATTAAAGTAAAGTAAATTGTGTCATTTTCAACTCTGTCCACTCCAAACTGCATCTACTGAACATCAGTCTGTTCTAATTTTACCTTCAATCTGCTTCGTCAAGGTCTCCACGTTGCTCTGAAGGACTTGGGTGATGTTCTCACTGCTATCCAGTCTGCTCTGAAGCTCTAAATGTGAAATATGTGAAATATTAAAACAGTGGCATCAGTTCAGAAAAAGGTACGGTATGGCAACATGACTGGTGTCTTGCACGCGTGCGAAGGCGCGCATGCAAGACACCAGACAACCTGGGAATATACTATTCTGTCAAGAGATAAAGATAAAGATAAAAGTGTGGAGAATATAATTATAATACCTTGTTAAATTTTGCATTTGTAGTTATTTTAATGAAACTTAACAACATAACCAGCACAGATAGACACAGAGACATTCATGGATTTATATTTTAAAGTAACTTGTATTCTCCCCCCTGGACCCAGGGTATGGCAGCTGCATACCCCTGCCATACCCATTTGACGCCCCTGTATTAAAACACAAATGTCATCCTATAATGTACAAGTTGTTCATTAAAACTCAATTACTGGCATATTTTGATTGACTTTGATTTCGCTTCTGCCAGCCATTTTCAACATTTCCACCTTTCTTTAGAGACCCAAATAATATCTTGTACTTCACCTATATAGTACATATCGTCACTGTCGGACAGAAACCTCGTATCTCCAAGTTTCAAATTTGTATGTTTTTTTCGCAAAGTAAAGCACTGCTTCATCATATGGCCATCGCACAAAAGTAGTGAAAACAGACAATCTACAAGCACAAAACGCCTCGCGGTGCGAGGCGTTGTGTGCTTGTAGATCGGCTGTTTTCACTAGTTTAGGTCATTTAAAAAATGATAAATACAAAACAAACGTTTTTGGACATACAAGGTTTCCAACCGACAACGACAATATATAATAATATGTTGTACTTCACCTACATATAATAATATGTTGTACTTCACCTTTGACAGCTAGTGCTGCTAAAACATATCTCCAATGCATGATTTTATCACATATTGAGTACTGTTTCACAAACTGGTCTTGCACAGGTATAACGACTCTTAAACCCATTGAACAACTATAGAAGAGCGCACTCAAGGTGTTGGATAGGAAACCCCACTCATATCACCATTGTAATATTCTTCAGAGGAACTGTTTCTTGAGTTTTGCAAATTAAAGGTATTTAAACAGGTTAGTATCATATATAAGACCCTAAATGGTCTATGCCCGCCTCCCCTAAGGGAATTCATCAAAAGGAAGCCTGATAGAGGACTCAATACGAGGGCAATCGCTAGAGGAGACTGCGAAGTGCCACACCGGGCAACCACTTTTGGAAAAAAACACCCTTTCAGTTCAGGGCTGTACAATCTGGAATGGCCTACCTCTAATAATAAGAGACTGTTTGTCATTTCCATCCTTCAAGTTTAACCTAAAAAAATGGTTACTTGACAATCAAACGTGTGACCATGTATAGTCTTAATAGTCTTAATAGTATAGCACATGTATGTATAGTATAGTTTTTAATCTTCCTTTTTGCGAATGTAGGGTTCTTGCTGTTGGAATAGTATAGTACTTGTATGTATGTGTTTTAGGTGTCTTCTCTTGATGTAAGATTGTTGTTGGTATGTGTTTCGTTTTGTGTTTCATGTGGGGACTACGGATGGAATTTAGCATTCTTGCTAAATCCGGTATATTTACAATGCTGTATGTAAGGTTCATCAATATACACTGTCCCGTCCAAATAAATAAGTACCTACATACATATATCTCAAAATAAAGATCTACTCCTCTATTTTCCAACAACAACAAAAAAAAGTATGTTCCTGCACGTTCCGTTCTTTATTTATCGGCTTGAATAGAGCAAGGCCAAAACATGCATTTATACATATATATGCATTTTAGTCAGGAACACTCACGTCAAAGTAGATTTAATCATTTTTTGCAACAATTGGAATACAGTTAAACTTGGCGTTAAAGAGGTGGTGCCATAGTTTTGTACTGTTTCTGTTTTTCATGTGTCTAGGAGGTTGAAAGTACTTCATTAGACCCCCTGATGTGTTTTTTTTGAGAAATGATGTATTCTCTTAGTATTTGTTTGGGCTGCCCCTTGTGGTCAAAAGAACACAGATACTAAGTGTGTCACAGTATCAACTCCTCCCCAATTGCCATTCACCCAACACTGTGGGGTGTGGCTATATCAGCTGGGTCACCACCCACCATGCCATCCATGCATACTTAATGAACTGGGGGTGTGGCCACATAAAAACCCAATTTTAACTCTTTCTGTATACTTTTTTGGAAAAAATCTTCCTTCTAGTATAATCATAATACCTGATAATCATGTTTTAGAGGGGGGGGGGGGATCATGGCACCACCTCTTTAAGGGGCTTTTAGATACGACATAGTGCGTAATGCAAATGCTTTATTCTTGCACACCACAAATAGTGAAATATTTGCCAACAAGTGTAACAGAACTGTGAACTGAGACCTGTACCTAAAATCCTAACAAAGGAAAGAACAGGATGGGCTGAACTGGGTGAGTCAGCCCACCACAGCTCCATAAACTACCAAAACAATGAGCTGGGTGAGTCAGCCCACCACATCTCCATAAACTACCAAAACAATGAGCTTGGTGAGTCAGCCCACCACATCTCCATAAACTACCAAAACAATGAGCTGGGTGAGTCAGCCCACCACATCTCCATAAACTACCAAAACAATGAGCTGGGTGAGTCAGCCCACCACATCTCCATAAACTACCAAAACAATGAGCTGGGTGAGTCAGCCCACCACAGCTCCATAAACTACCAAAACATGAACTGGGTGAGTCAGCCCACCACATCTCCATAAACTACCAAAACAATGAGCTGGGTGAGTCAGCCCACCACATCTCCATAAACTACCAAAACAATGAGCTGAGTGAGCCAGCCAGCCAGCCAGCCACAGCTCCATAAACTACCAAAACAATGAGCTGGGTGAGTCAGCCCACCACAGCTCCATAAACTACCAAAACATGAACTGGGTGAGTCAGCCTACCACACCTCCATAAACTACCAAAACATGAACTGGGTGAGTCAGCCCACCACAGCTCCATAAACTACCAAAACATGAACTGGGTGAGTCAGCCCACCACATCTCCATAAACTACCAAAACAATGAGCTGGGTGAGTCAGCCCACCACAGCTCCATAAACTACCAAAACATGAACTGGGTGAGTCAGCCAGCCACAGCTCCATAAACTACCAAAACAATGAGCTGGGTGAGTCAGCCCACCACATCTCCATAAACTACCAAAACATGAACTGGGTGAGTCAGCCCACCACATCTCCATAAACTACCAAAACATGAACTGGGTGAGTCAGCCAGCCACAGCTCCATAAACTACCAAAACATGAACTGGGTGAGTCAGCCCACCACATCTCCATAAACTACCAAAACATGAACTGGGTGAGTCAGCCCACCACATCTCCATAAACTACCAAAACAATGAGCTGAGTGAGCCAGCCAGCCACAGCTCCATAAACTACGGCCTGTTCACGTATTAGGAGGGTAGTATGAGACACCAGAAAAAAATAAAGGGTGTATTTAATGAATCTATCATGGTTAAAATGAAGTTTGAAGTTACAAATAAAAGCCTGATTAGATGATAAAATTACCAAAAGTTTTTTGAAAGGGAAATATCCCTTTAAATAAACAAATACAGTAAGAACTTAACTAATGGACAACACACTCTGCTGGGATGCTGTGGAACTCATGGGAGCTGACAAACTCTCCCCTTTATACTCTAGCCTGGCCCTCATCACACATGGAGAGCAGCTGACACAGGACAGAGAAACCAAGGCAATAGACCTTATTCACATCGTGGCCATCTTGGATCACATGACCACAAGGGGTGGCAGCCTGCATTACAAACCATTGTAAACAATGGAGCTATGGTCCCAAAATATGAGTTCTGTTCAAACAATTTATTTTGACCAAATCGACAAATGGGCAGACAACGTCAACATCACCAAAATGATTAAATAGAAGGGTACATCCACAATATATTCATGGCAGTTAGGTTACAGTGTTACTGTTACGGTCACTAAACCTGGCTCGAACACCAGTGGCCACAACATAATAGGACAGAGTCAAGTCTCAAAATGCATTACATTTTATTTTAAATTCAGACAAAAGTTAAGTTTCTTTATTTGCTGGACTACCAAAATCATGAGGGTAGGAGAAGAAACATTATGTGACCGTCGTCCCACCATGAGGGTAGGAGAAGAAACACAACTGAACCAAAACTGAGACCTAACTAAATCCTAACAAACAAAAAGAAGGATGGGCTGGCTAGACTAAAGAGGGGAGTCTGGTGGGCCAATCACTATGTGACCGTCGTCCCACCAGACTCCCATAATCTGCCAAAACAAAGAAAACAAGTCTAAACTAACAACAAAAGAAAACGCCAAACAATACTTACAATCAAGCCCATCATAACTCAACTTAAACCAGGAATATGCAAAATGAACTAAAGAACTACATGGCTGGTGTTCTCTGCTGGGTGCTGGGGAGATTGTGATTCTGACAGGGAACAGCTGCGACAGGGAGGGGCAGCCAGCAACCTCAGGTGATTGACAGGTGTGTCTAGACCAGCAGGCAGTAGCAAGGCAGTGTAGACACTAGACCAGAGGACAAAGCAGCATTAGAGAACACATAAGAGAAGTATTGCTGTAGATGGAAGTGAGAATATGTGCAGGCACATAACAGTTACTCTGTACAAAGACTTGCTACAGTATCTGTGCAGACTAGTGCTTTCTCTGCCATCATATTAACTTACTGTATTGTAATTTTTGCATATTAATCAGGAACAATCTAACAACAAATAGTTAATATGATGGTGGAGCAAGCACTGCACAGATAGCAAGTCTTTGTACACAGTAAGGTTGCAACCTAACTTACCGTGAATATCGTTACTGTGGATGTAATCAATCCAGTTACTGTAGCCCTTCTATTTAATCCTTTTGGGGATGTTGATGTTGTCATCTGCCCATTTGTCAATTTGGTCAAAAGAAATTGGTTGAACAGAACTCATATTTTAGGACCATCGCTTCATTGTTTTTTAAAGATGGGGTGCCATGATTTGTCCCCCCTATAAAACATGATTATCTACTATTATGATTATACTACTGTAGGAGGAAGATCTTTTCCAAAAAAGTGTACAGAAAGAGTTAAAACTATGTTTTTATGTGGCCACACCCACCAGTTCATTGGTATGCGTGGTTGTCATGGTGGGTGGTGACCCAGCTGAAGATAGCCACACCCACGTATGTTGGGTGAATGGTAATTAGGGGAGGGGTTGATTCTGTGATGTAATAAGTATCTGTGTTTTTGGACCGGCATGTTTGACCCCACAAGGTGGCAGCCAACAGCTAAAAGACAAAAATAGAAAGGCAATATATAATTGCTCATAACAACCACAGCAGTGGGTCTAATGAAGTACTGTCAACCTCCTAGACACATGAAAACCAGAAAAAGTACAAAACTATGGCACGATATCAAGGTATCAACGTGCGAGGTATACATATCGACGAAAACGGCTTGAAATGAGGTATTGGTGTATGTGTCAAATTAATTAACAGACACACTATGCATGCACGTAGCACATGCACAAAAGCAATCCGTCAGGTGGGGTTATTTCAAGAAACCCTACCTAACCTACCTAACCCTTTATGCTATTCATTATCTGGGTTAGGCAGGCAGTGGACCTAAAGCAGAAAAACATTAAAAGAATATTGAAGGTTTTCCTAATATTACCCAGCCTTACTGTAAAGTGAGGTGTGCATATGTGCAGGCACTTAACAAATACACATGTTAGCTTGTATAGCAGACATAAAATCACCAGACTCTGATCAAAAGGTGGAGGCTGGGGTGCAGGAGGGAGCAAAGCAGCAGTGGATCTGAAGCTTCAGTTCCAAGTACAGCCATAGTGAATCCAAGCCCTATTTAAAGGAGCCTCCCTTACTGGGCGAGAGCTCTGATTGGATTATGACTGTGATGTTTGATCAGCAGATCTGTGAATGAGTAAAGGATCTGACTGACAGCTGATAATGAGGCGGGTGAGACCTGCATAAACTAACGCTCAACTTCATTTTTATTTCTCAAACCAGAGTTGAAATATCTGCTTGATCTTTGTTAGACCACCCGACCGTGGTGTGTATGTGTGTCCCTCAGACACACACACACGCACGCACGCAAGCACGCACACACAGTCTAAAGCAGGCAGGCCGAGCTTGGAGAACGGTTTCCGTGCACGAATCTTGCACAACGCGAGGGCACGCCATTCCACGTTCATAAAAAAAAATGCAAAAACTGTGCTACAGTTGTGGAGATATTCCCAAGAAAGCTTATAAAGGAAATCAATAGTAAACAACAAAACAATGAAGAACAAATCACTCGTTTCCAGTTTTGGCAGTTCCGGGTTACCGGCCATAATCCGGAAGTACTAATCGATACAACTGGGCCCCCCTGGGCCCAGTTAAAAATGATCGTGATCATTTTTTGGATTGTTTTATAACCACAGGTAAAATAAATAAAAACGTAAAAATAAGTTTTTGGCACCATTGTTATAAAAGGCGTAAAAGACACTTTTGGCAGCCAATGAGTTGAATTTATACCTGGCAGTGAATGTGTTAGCCATGTTGCTAACCTGCATTTTCTTTTTTTTTTCTTTTTTTTCAAAAATGTCCCACAATTATCCCACAATTTTGTAACCCATTTTTCACCCAGTGCCAACTGCCTAAACTGTAATCCTGGGCTCTGCTCTCCCTCTGCCACGCCTGGGGAGAGCCCCGAACTGAGCTCATGCTTCCTCCAATGCATGAGGAGTGAGCTGGCCTCTTCTTAACTCAGTTAGCGCCGGGCGACTTTACGAGCGACTAGTTCACTATGGCGTTTGGTGCCGAGCGACTCGGAGCGACTTTTATATAAAAGCATTGTTTAAGCTTTTAATATGTGTTTATAGACGGAGCGAAATGGTTAGCTTACCTCAGCTAATGTCCACACGTAAACCGTGAAAAAAAAGGATACGATTATGACGTCACCTTTAAACCAGGGCTTCCTGTTGACAACAGGCCTCTGCTAGCGTTAGCCTCAATGCAACCATCCGACCCTCACGTAGCTTCACTAGGTCGGATTTTGATTCTGAAACTTTCTGTGTGGCATCTATATACGTCCCGATGCCCATACCAATGGTGGTTTGAGACGATCAAGCACGAATTGAACAGTATTGAGCTGAAATGGTGACCGGCGGCCCGTCCATGTTAAGTCAATGAGGACCAAGTCAGCGTCTCATCCTGTTATGTGGATTTAAACAGGCTTAACATGGGACCATGTCAGTGTATGGTGTATGGTGGTCTCTAGTGGTCATCTGGTGGTATGGTATGCTGAACGTGCATTCGTTAAGGTGGTCTGGTTAAGGTGGTCTGGGGGGATACAAAATAGCTATTTCCTGGCGTTATAAGCGCACATTCATATTCATATTTTGGAAATCTGGCCCTGTATGGGTTAATACCTGACAGGGGGGAGTTTCCCTGGTTTGACATAGCGTGTTGAAGGAACACGTTATTCCAACCAGTTCCTTTCCCCTCCATCAGGCCCCCCGGCTGAGACATTATAGAGACCAGGATTACTGCTGGTCCTACCCTAGGGGACACAGGGAGAACATGCAAACTCCACACAGAAAAGCCCTTTTGCCAACCCAACCTAGGGTGTGGGCACTGATGACGCGGAGGAGAGAACAGTGGCCACAGTGAGCTTTTCTTTCCCGGTCAGCAAACTTCAATATATATATATATATATATATATATATATATATATATATATATATATATATATATATATATATATACATACTTTGTGGGGAGCCCCCTATTGTCTAAATCCGCATGTGTCTGTGTGTGTGTGTGTGTGTGTGTGTGTGTGTGTGTGTGTGTGTGTGTGTGTGTGTGTGTGTGCGTGCGTGCGTGCGTGCGTGTGTGTGTGTGTAAACACTAACCCTCATTTTGTTTGGCCAGCCCATCCAACCTTTTTTCATAGTACTCCCTCAAGTCAGCTTCTGCTTCGTGGTCCATGCTGCTGACCACAGCGCTCAGTCTGGCCTCCAAGCGCGTCAGCCTCTGTTGATTGGTTGAAGAGTTTATTAGCAGTTTGTAATAGAATCAAAGACAGTACACTTTCATGACAGCACAAATCACTGGTGCAAGGTCAACTAAAAGAAGAGCCTAGTAAGCTTGTCAGATGTCAGATGTCAGATTAGTTTATTTGCCATTGTGTAATATACATTGGAATTTGTTTTGGCATATTGCATGTTTGCATTCAATATTTTTGTTTTCACATATAACACAAACAAACAAACACAAAACAACACCGACAGAATGCAACAAACACAATCTCATATAATATTGACAGACGGATAGAACATAGTACTTTGCATAAGATAACATCAATTACAAAAGCAGATATAACAGGGGCTTAGTCATTAGTCACGAGTAGCAGCCGCCGAATTCTGAAGGAGGATAGGATTTTCACTCCTTGAAGGCCTGTGGTAGGGCGTTCCACATGTTGGTGGTGTACTGTACGTAGCAGGAGAACAAATTGGAGCCTTTTTTAGAGTCAAATCTGGGTTGAACATGATTGGTGAAGCTGCCCCTGGTGTTGTGATCATGGACATCCTTGACCTTTAGGAAGTAGTTTGTCAGGTACATGGGTATCTTAGTGGTGTAGTGTATCTTGTACACCAGGCCCATTGCAAGAATCTGTATCTCTGTCAGCTACTGTAAGCCATGCACCCCACGCTCATGGAGTGATAAGCGGTGAGGTGGGCCCGAGGAGGAAGACCAAGCAGGACTCTAATCAGTTTGTTCTCGACTTTGCAGTGTTTCTGACTAGATCCAAAGAGGATACATTCAGTTTTACCTAGGTGAATTGAGAGTTTGTTGTCATTGAGCCAGGTGCAGATCATGTTTAGTTCACAGTTAAGGGCCTTTTCGACCTGCAATACATCTCTGCCTAAGACTAGGAGAGCCGAGTCATCCGCGAACAGAAACAGATTGCAGTCACAAGCAGGTGACATGTCGTTTACGTATATTAAGAACAACAGTGGTCCTATATGCTTCCTTGGGGGACTCCATAGTTTACTGGGGTTCTGTTGACTTCCACCATCTGTTCCCTCCCCACAATGTAAAAAATTAAAGTTGGGAAAACCCAAAATTCTATGGCAACAAACTTCAGAAAACCTTTAAGTTAGACAATCAAACATAAACCTATAAGTTTTGCTTAAGTTGGTTTAGTTGGTTTATACATTTTCTGTTGCCTCAACTTATATAGGTATTGCTTGAGCTGGTTTAACTTAAAATTCTCAGTTGCACTAAGTTTTCTGTTCTAACTTTTCTGAAGTTTATTGCATTAAAATGTTTAGTTTCCCCAACTTTTTATTATTTACAGTGAAGTAAGAGTGCTTCCATCTCACTGCTGCGCTGTCAAGACCAATAGCTTTAGGTTTATCAATCAGAATAGAGTGATCGACGTTGTCAAATGCCTTCTGGAGGTCCAGCATGACCATGCCGCAATATTTGCACTCGTGAACCGCATGTTTGATGTAATCATTCAAATAGATGAGGCATGTGTCTATGACAGGGGTCTTCAATGTTTTCAGGCCAGGGACTCCCAAACTGATGGGGAGATGGAGCAGGGACCCCCTACCTTTTAGGGTGGGGCCACAACATATATTGTAGATTTATGTATAAAATTGTGTTTCATGTGTACTGCAAACATACCATGTTAGTGTGCATCCAATACTATGCTATTAAAATAATAGATTAATATATTCATGCTTTTATTTTAAACATGCATGTACAAGTGGCCGTACCACTGCCATTTATAAACATATTAACTGAGAACCAATGTCAATACTATCAATCTGTCACTAACAATCTGTCAGTTGCACAATAATCATGTATACAAGTTATTCAAAAGAGACAGAATCATGTTTTTTTTTATTTATTTAAAGACAAATTAATATTTTCTTTATTTTTCTCAAACAATTTCGGGGACCCCCCCCCCCCCCCCCCCCCTGGGCAACTTTGATGATGGTGAGGGCCACTATATTTCCACCTTCACTCCAGAGGGCCACATTGCATATTGATACGTCCTACTTTGTCATTCTAGTATCTCATTCAAAAGAAGCAAAAATAGCCGATCTACAAGCTCAAAACGCACCGCAGTTTGCTTCTTTTGAATTGGAATCCTGATTTTTTTTTTGTTGTTTTTGAATTGGAATCGTGAAATGTAAAATGTTTATCTAATTTCAAATGCATTTAGTTATATACTCATGTTAACTTTATGAACCTAAATACAAATACATTGGACATAAAAAATACTTCAGGGGGCAAGACCATTTAGGTTGAATGAGCTTTATTGACAAGAATGGCAGCATACAATAATGACAAGGCAGCATATACAGATAGCAATATGAGAAGCCTCCTATAGCCTAAACAGCAGCGTGAATACAGCATAACTAAACTATAGCGGAACTTAAGTTTGGCCATGGATTCGACCCTCGGATCTCTGTACCGCGGTCACGATAAATGTTTAAGCTATATCGTGAATGAAGCTCTCCGCGGTCACATGATCCGAGACCCCCAGCAAGGGAAAGCCTAATCCTGAGGTGGAGTTGGGGAAGGAGGTGGGGCGTTGAGTTAACAACTGACACTAGGCAGGTAAGCACTCCTGAAGTACTCTGGGGTAAGGGGCCAGGGTACGAGACCCCTGCCCACCTGGGGCGCGCCGTCAACCCCTAGCTCTTACCCCCTGAACTGGCTACGTCATTCTTCCTGCGCAATATTTCAGGGGGCAAGACCATTTAGGTTGAATGAGCTTTATTGACAAGAATGGCAGCATACAATAATGACAAGGCAGCATATACAGATAGCAATATGAGAAGCATCCTATAGCCTAAACAGCAGCGTGAATACAGCATAACTAAACTATAGCGGAACTTAAGTTTGGCCATGGATTCGACCCTCGGATCACTGTACCGCGGTCACGATAAATGTTTAAGCTATATCGTGAATGAAGCTCTCCGCGGTCACATGATCCGAGACCCCCAAAAGGAAGGACCCGAGTCCTACCCCCCCAAAACACGCAACGCTCAGAATCCATGATCAAACCTAACCAACGGTGATGATGATTTATTTCCGTGGCCTAACAGCCTGAACACAACTGTGAACAGAAGCGCATATAACTAAACTGACAACTATAAGCATACATTTATTATAAACCCCAGCACCCAGAGTACAGCTCCTATAAACCCCAGCACCCAGAATACAGCTCTTTAAATAATAGACTTAAGCAGCATCCTATTCATTCTATTTAGTTCTCAACCTCCCCCAAACCACCTTGCTTTTGCGAAGTGAATACATAGCAGTATTCACTTCTGCTATGTGCACCAGAACCTTGAACACAGACCAGGACAGACGAACCAATAACCTTGCATCCTCCACGGGACGCGTGTCTGATTGAGTACCTCGGCCCCATCAGTCCATTAATCACGGGGCTGCTTCATATCGTTCCTGCGCCGCTTGATTGCTCCTCCGCCGCTGCGCACGGAGGATCCCAGGCCTGCTGAACCCGATGCAGCGGACGCCTGCTGCTGACGACCAGCTGAGGCCCGAGGACGCCAGGAGCGCCGCCGCCGAAGCTGCTCCGCGCCAGGAGCGCCGCCGCCGAAGCTGCTCCGCGCCGGGAGTGCCGGCGCCGAAACTGCTCCGCGCCGGGAGCGCCGCCGCCGAAGCTGCTCCGCGCCGGGAGCGCCGCCGCCGAAGCTGCTCCGCGCCGGGAGTGCCGGCGCCGAAACTGCTCCGCGCCGGGAGCGCCGCCGCCGAAGCTGCTCCGCGCCGGGAGCGCCGGGAGCGCCGCCGCCGAAGCTGCTCCGCGCCAGGAGCGCCGCTGCCGAAGCTGTTCCGCTCCGCAGGGAATGCGACGTGTAGAGAGACGGCGCGAGGCCTTCACTCTGGAACAGAGGCATCATGGAACAGAGGGTCGTTGGGGGCAGACCCCGGGCGGACAGCCAGGTGTTTCAGCATGGAAATAAAGGACGGAAAGTGAGTTAGTTCTGCTGCAGAGTCTGCTGACGCACACATAAGAAACTCTACAACCCACCTCTTGACTTTTAAAGTCAAGAAATGCCAAAGCGTGGCCCAACCGATATACAAAATTCCCCCAGCTTAGAGCGACTGCACCCTGACGGAACCGAACACGCAATGCGCCGCTATTTACCTCCAGGGCAGCCGTCGCTGGCGAGAGAACTGGCTCCCGCCGCTGGCACTAGAACTGCCGATCCCTGGCTCCTTCGCGGCATGACGGCGGTGTCGGTGAGCCGCTCCCCCTGGAAGACGAGCCTGTGCCCCGCGCGCCTCCGTCGTGGGCTTGCGGGCCGCCGGGAAGTCAGGAAGGCTGGCGGGCCGGCTGGCCCATGGCAGCAGCGGAAGCGGCTGCAGCCGCCGCAGCAATACCCTCCGCAGTGCCGACCGACTCCCGACTGGACTCCCAGCCGCACACAGCAGTAGACGAAGCTAGAAACATAACCTGCTAGCAGAAACACCCCGCAGCTGCCGTGCGACGCTGCAATGACGACCTGCTGTAGCCGTCGCTATGCGTCGGCTTTAGCCCTCAGCTGAAAGATAAACCTGATGTTAGGGTTAGGAAACCTGAAAATAAACATAAACATGATGTTAGCCGCGCCCTTATAGCCGCCGCAGCGAGACGCTGTTAAGAAAACTTGATTTAGCTGAACCTATGCCGCTTTAGCCTGAAGCTGCAATACTGGAGCAGTAATGACAAACATGATAGCAGAAAACACTCAATACTGCCGCGCGACGCTGCAATGGCGAACTGCTGTAGCCGCCTCTATGCGATGGCTTTAGCCCGAAGCTGATGCCTTGGCAGTGGGCATGCCGCAGCTCCGGCCTGGAGCTGTAATGATAAATATGTTAGCAGAAAACCTCAGCGGCTGCAGCGCCGTGCTGCTATGGCGGCCTGGTGTAGTCGCAGCTATGCAGCAGCCCCAGCCGAGCTGAAAAGATAGAAATGATGTTAGCAGCAGACATGTAGCAGCCGCAGCAAGAAGCTATAAAGTAAAACATGATTAGTGGAACCTGTAGCCGCTTAAGCATAAAGCTGCCATGATAACCTGATGTCATAGCCGTGGGCCTGCAGCCGCTCCGGCCTGGAGCTGAAATAATAAACAGGATGAAAGCAACCAGCATGTATTAGCTTTAGCATGAGCTGTAGGAAAACAGTACTGTAGCCAAGTGCAGCGGCTACGGAAACACCACTAGAACATACGGTGTGCTATGTGACCCAGTACTATAACCTTAGTTTGAAACAAATATTTAAGTTAAATCCCTTTAACTTCTGAAACACTGGTAGCAGCTTAACATGCAGCAGTAACGATAACTTGCTGGTGTAGCAGCGGACCAGAAGTGCTTTAGCCAGGAGCTGTAAAGATACAAATAAAGTTAGTATCAGACCCGTGGCAGCTGAGCATGAACTGCTCAGATAAACATGATGCCAGCATCCTACAAGCAGTAGCATCAGTTGTAATTATAAGCAGCCATTACAGCAGCATTAGCAGCTTGAGTTGAGCTAGCCTCAGCCGAAAACCACGGAGACATGACATTATCCGACTGCGGCAGCAGCTACAATTGGCCTATTTTTATTAGCATTTAGTAAAGCAGTACCACTGACAACTTAGAACTTATCAAACCCCAGCTAAAAGCCTGCGATGCGAGGAAAAAGCTGCAGCTGATGGATGCTGAAACTGAAAGAGAATGGTTAGCTGGAAGGGGCCCAGAGCGCCCCAGCAAGGGGCTGAGTGACAAACAAATCCCAGTAACAACACGTGGCTGCTCCATGCCAAAGCAGAAGTGTGCCCAATATGCTACAATCAGAACAAAATATGTACCAGTGAAACGTTTTTCAGCCTCGCGATTACCCGCCGGTCGAGCAGAGACACACCCTTTATCAGCTTCTCAAGAGAGGCGACTCACGTCTTTTACTGAACCCTCCCGCGGAGCACGGTACATATCCGTCGCCGTGTCTCATGAGCGGTGTGCCGGTTATGACCGATGCAATAGGTCGCTCTTGACAACGTACTTTAACTACAGAGGTTGATGTTTATTAGCGCTCCTCTAAACACATGTTGCCTACATGTTGTGTATGTGCAACCACTAATGCGTCCGGTGTGTGCACCGCTCTAACAGACCCGTCTCTTAAGAGACACACACACACTTGAACGTGCAATGTATTCATTCACATGACAAGCAGCTGCCGCGATGGCCAGCCGTGCGCGAGTGAAGAGGCCGTACATATATTAAACAGACCATACACACAATATACATGTTACCCAAGGAGAGGCTAAAGCAAAACAGCCCCCAATACCAAACAATTAAGCCCGCTGCAAACGCAGCCCTCCTGCGCTCCAATTTGTAGTTCATGGCACCCTCAATCCCCGCTGTGCCCCTAAAGCTTGACATGCTAGAGAACTACATTTCCCATCCCCAGTGCTTAGTATGCGCTGACGAGCGTGCTTAGTATGCGCTGACGAGCGTCCTGCCGTAAACCACCGCTTGACGTGAACTCGGCTAGCTCGGATGCTAGGTGAATGCTGCCGTTTACAGACACCCGCGACCTACAAACTGAATCCTCCTGGCGTGATTCATTACTTGCTACGGGGGCCACGTTTTCACGCAGGCCGCCGCTCTATGCCTTGACATGGCTAGCACGTTGTTTTACCAGCTAACAGCATCCTTACCGAAGTAGCCGGCTAACAATAGTCACCAGCTAGCTCCTAGCCGACTATACATTAAACCTATTGCTCCACGCTAGCCGATACGGCCCGCGCAGTCGCAAAGCACAGTCGCTATTGTCGACAAACCCAACGACTGATTTTACTTTAACGCATGGTAGCCCAGCAAAGGCCCACCAGGGCACAAACAAGTTAGCATTAGCCCGTAGCCACAGCCAACTTTTCTTTGTTCCTGAGTTTAACTTAAGCCACGTTAGCAAAGCCCTTAAGCACCTTTAAATTAGCTTTAGCAACAAACAACTGCCACATTAGACTGAAGTACAGAATTCAGTTGGGTACCAGCAACGTTAGCAAGACAATATGAACCTTGAAGCAGTAGTTTAGAATTCACCAGCAACATTTTAGCAAGACAATATGAACCTTGAAGCAGTAGTTTAGAATTCAGCAGCGATTACCAGCATAAAACAATCTCAACTTCCATACAACCTGGCCAAGATCACAGCTTCTTGGCTTAGCAGCTAAGAACATGAATTAGGCGATAATAAGTAGCAGAAACAGCCAGAAATACTCAGCCAGCTAGGCACCCTCTCCGAACGTGTGGGCAGCAGCACAGCTACCTGCAGCAACAAGTGTGGCAACTGAATAGCAACGTAGCAGCGACCTCCGTAGCAGCGTTGAGTTAACAACTGACACTAGGCAGGTAAGCACTCCTGAAGTACTCTGGGGTAAGGGGCCGGGGTACGAGACCCCGCCCACCTGGGGCGCGCCGTCAACCCCTAGCTCTTACCCCCTGAGCTGGCTACGTCATTCTTCCTGCGCAATATATTTTAATACTACTATACTAGTCATTAAGCTACTAATATTGACTGACGGAATTAAAGCGGGTCATGTTTGGAATTGTAACAGCTGAAATCAATAATATATCAGTATTCCGGTATTAACCTGCGGGCCACATTAAGTGAAGGTGGGGGCCGCATGTGGCCCCCGGGCCGCCAGTTGCCCATGTATGCCCTAGGGGTCCCCCTGTTGAAGAGCCCTGGTCTATGGAATAGGACTCTCTGGAGTCAGATTGGAACTCGTAAATCAAAATGTTTCTCTTCAAGATATCTAGCCAGCTGTTGGTACCTTACCTGTTCCATGGCTCTCTCTCCCTGAACCCCACATTCACACAAACACAACAGTTAGTTAGTACCTAGTTAGTACCTTACCTGTTCCATGGTGGGGACCCACTCTCTCTCTCCCTGAACCCCACATTCACACAAACACAACAGTTAGTTTGTACCTAGTTAGTACCTTACCTGTTCCATGGTGGGGACCCACTCTCTCTCTCCCTGAACCCCACATTCACACAAACACAAAAGGAAGAGCAGCAACGCTCCACACTTCTTCATGATCACTGGAGGCACAGACCAAAGACAACTCTGAGCAGTTTGTCTGATATGACCTGCTGTTCTCACTGCCTGGAGGGAGGGGTTTACTGTGTGTGTGTGTGTGTGTGTGTGTGTGTGTGTGTGTGTGTGTGTGTGTGTGTGTGTGTGTGCGTGCGTGCGTGCGTGCGTGCGTGCGTGCGTGCGTGCGTGCGTGCGTGCGGGTGTGGGTGGTGGCTGCATGTTTTTGATAACGCAATCATTGGCCTCAGATTCTGTTCTGCTCCAGTATGCTCTGGTAGAGAGAGAGAGAGAGAGAGAGAGAGAGAGAGAGAGAGAGAGAGAGAGAGAGAGAGAGTGCGTGCGTGCGTGCGTGCGCGCCTGTGAGTGTGCCTGCATGTTTATGATTATCATCAAGTCATGACGCAATCATTGGCAGAGGCTGATGTTCCACTATGTTAGAGAGAGAGAGAGAGAGAGAGAGAGAGAGAGAGAGAGAGAGAGAGAGAGAGAGAGACAGAGACAGAGACAGAGACAGAGACAGACAGACAGACAGACAGACTTTTAAAAACCTTTATTTACACATTGCTAAAAACAACTAAACTTGTTCTTACACTTTACTTCATTTCTCTCAATATTCACAGTAATAACAAAGAAGGCATTTATTTTACCCAAACATTAAACCAAAACATGAAACTTGATCCTGGACTGAACAGATGACATCATTGTAACACCACTGTTGCACAAACATTTCCACATGTTTTCATCTCTTTGTAAAATCTAAAGTCTATCCATACTCTTACCAAAGAGACACACACACTGATTCAATCCTGGGTCACTAACATTTCTATTTTGTTCCTTCTTGTCAAATATGTTGCCATTTTTGCTTCACCGAAAAGGAAATGTAGCAGTTGTCACTTCATTGCATTGTTTCTCCTGTAGCCAAATATGAAAACAACTTGACAACATTTTTCTTCAAAAAGTGAAAACAATTTAACCTCTCTAACAGCCCAAATAAGGCATCAATCCTAAATCACATTCTCAGTGTTGGGGAAGTTAAAGTTACATGTAACTGAGTTACGTAACTAAGTTACATTTTGCTTTAACTTTCTGGTAACTGAGTTCCATTCATATTTCTGTAACTCGTCAAGTAACTGAGATACTTTTTGGGTAATTTTTGGCTCAAGTTACAAGTTACAAGAAGTTACAAGCGAAGTTATAATTTTACATTTAAGTTTCGTTAAGATTGACGATCAAATGTCCTCAACAGATCATAATTTTTACAAATATTTTCTGCACACTGTCATCTTTAGTTTCTCTCTATTAAGAGCTTTAACACAGCACATGTACCAACCCTTACCGTGTGCAGTAAACAATCAACAATGTGTGTGTGTGTGTGTGTGTGTGTGTTTGTGTGTTTGTGTGTGTGTGTGCATGCGTGCGTGCGTGCGTGCGTGCGTGCTTGCGTGCGTGCGTGTGTGTGGTGGGTGCATGTTTGTGATCGACACCATATAAGGCAAGCATTGGTCTCAGTGAGAGAGAGAGAGAGAGAGAGAGAGAGAGAGAGAGAGAGAGAGAGAAAGAGATATTATATACACTGCTCAAAAAAATAAAGGAAACGCATAATCATTGCAATGTAACTCCAAGTCAATCACACTTTTGGGATATCAACCTGGCCAGTTAGGAAGCAACACTGATTATGAATCAGTTTCATCTGCTGTTGTGCAAATGGAAAAGACAACAGGTGAAAATGAGGCAATTTGCAAGACAACCCCTAAAAAAGGAATGGTTTTGCAGGTGGTGGCCACAGACCATTTGCCTGTCCTCATCCTTTCTGGCAGATTTTTGGTTAGTTTTGGATTTTGCCAGTGCCCTGACCACTAGAGGTAGCATGAGGCGGTATCTGCAACCCACAGAAGTTGCTCAGGTAGTGCTGCTCATCCAGGATGGCACATCAATGCGCACTGTGGCAAGAAGGTTTGCTGTGTCTCCCAGCACAGTGTCTAGAGCATGGAGGCGATACCAGGAGACAGGCCAGTACACCAGGAGATGTGGAGGGGGCCGTAGGAGGACAACAACCCAGCCGCAGGACCGCTATCTGGTCCTTTGTGCAAGGAGGAACAGGAGGAGCACTGCACTGTACACATGGACTGGGCTGTTCCCTTTATTTTTTTGAGCAGTGTATAATGACACTGTTTATGTGCTTAAACTAACTTACAGCATAGTGGTGCACTGGTGTAGGGTGGCATTTTTGTTTAGTTTGTCCATGTTTCTTTAGCTAAGTAGAGTTCAGGTCATTTCTAGATACTTTTGGCGAAAGTTCAGCACAGGTTATTGATTATGGTTTGGCCACCCTGAGGTAACAAACCCATGTCATTGTGGGCTCGCCTGAAAGGCGAGCACACTTTAGATATTGTCATTATTTATCTATCAGTCAGACAGTTCTCCTCAAAACTTTGGCACCTTCTACTCCTACATACTTAGACAGAAAATGAAAATAAAAAACATCAATGTGTTCAGCTTACTGTGGCGACGTGTGCTATTACTTTTTACAGCAATCGGCCAAATGGTGGCGCCGTAGGAAGCCTTCGAAAGTGCAAACTTTGAACAGGTATAGCTCATGCTCTGTTACGTACAGCCATGAAACCTGTATACACGTATGCGTCTCCTCATGCCGAACAACTTTGACGCTCTGACTTTTGACCTCTGACCTTTAGATCTCCCACCAGTTTGAATTATATGAAAAACAGTAAAAATCTATCTCCTCCTGGGATTTTCGCGTTACGCGCACATTTTTTTTCACATGAACTTTGGACCAATACAGTCAAACTGTCGGTCGGATTTCTTTTAAAGTGAAACATAATCTTTTAATAATTCAATTCAATATTGCGGTTTTATGCAAATTATTCTTCGGCCTCTAAATCATACATGCAAAGTCACATTTTCATAATGAAATACTGTAGAGGGTTAGTCCAAATATAATTAAAACCGATCTTACCCCAATTGGCTAAAGGGGGGCGCTATATAATTTTGAGCAGTTTGTGAAACGCTTCAAACCGTTTTTATTCTGGGATTTTTTTGCAATTTGCATGAAACATTCTACAATCTAAGGACTTTATCTAACATGCTGATGAAGTGCACACAAAAAAATAATAAAATAATAATAATAAATACAGCGATAAAGTGGCCAAAAACACCTCAAATCATGAACACAGCCTGCGATGTGCGTGAAATCTTGCAAGCACATTCCCACTAAGTCAAGGAACAGATGCCACCCTTCTAACATTGACCTGTTATAGCGCCACCAGTGGGTCAACTTTTGCATAACACATTTTTGGAACAAAATGCCTCAAATCATGCATGCAGCATCCAATTGCATCAGTAACATCAAAGAGAGCACTGGCTGCGATCTTGAAAATTTGTACTTTTATAGCCATTGTTTTTTAGCTTGAAGCGAGCCCACAATTGTTTCGAAGGAACACTATTTTCTAGTTTTATTAACAAACCTTTTAACGGGTGTTAGCTGACTGTTGTTATTAATAAACCATAATACTGTATCTAACCTTTTAACGCTTCCAGTGCCAGCCCCCTAGAGGGCACCAAAGAATGCCAAAAATGTATTTTAAACCATTTTTAATGGAATATAAACTTTTTTTTCTCTCAAAAAACTTTTTTTTCTCAAAAAACTTTTTTTTTCTCAAAAAACTTTTTTTTTCTCAAAAAACTTTTTTTTTCCTCAAACAACTTTTTTTTTCTCAAAAAACTTTTTTTTTTCTCAAAAAACTTTTCTCAAAAAACATATTTGGCCATTACACACACAGAAAGAGCAGAGGCATAACAGTCACTTCTCTCCATAATAAATGTACCACCAATAAATACATAAATAAATAAATAGCTTGATTAATGATAATAATCCTTAGCTTGCCCTTAGGCCGTTTTACTGGTAGTATATAGCATATATTATAATATAGTAGATAGATACATACATAGATTGATAAACACAGATATAGAACTCCACGGCAGTGTTGTTAGCTTCTACAATGTCGACATTAGTATGTGTGCCTTTTACACACCAACAAACACAGACAAATGTGCAACAATCAAATATAGCTGCAAGCAGTGGCCAAGCAGGAAAAAGCTAAAGAAAGCAGCAAGGGAAAATAAAGCAGGATTCCAGTCCACATACAGTCTACGCATCAAACCCTAACCCTAACCCAAGGCCTTTTGGTGCCTGACTCACAACTGGTTGTTGGTGCATGTTGTGCTGTTTAATTGTAACAGCAACATAAACTGCCCAATTGCAATGGAATCTGATCAAAGCCACCCTGTACCTCAGGGGTTTGTTTTCGACGAATATCTACTCCTATAGATGCAACGCGGCGACCTAGAGGGGAGGCCGGCATAGCCGGCCGACCTTCTAGTTTTTTACGAATTACGTCACCATGGTAACACGGATCGGAAAGAAAAAAGTAATAGCACCCCATTCCCGGCCGAGCCGCACGTTTTGATTCTGCGGCAGTTATTACGTGCCGAAATTTGTGGGATCGTGATTATTATTATTATTAAAGTTATACCATGTAACTTTTTTTATAAAACAAATCTTAAAATTGTCCTAACTGTTAAATCGCTAAACACCCACACCGTTATTTTCAGCTTCTAAAGCCTTCTCTTTATATGTTTTCTATGATCCTGACCGGGCCCCGGTTTTCGCGGAAAAATTACGTCATCACACTACCGGCCAATCACAGCGAGGGTTATACACTGCCGGCCAATCACAGCGCATCTTGAAGTGGGGTCGCTATGGCGGCCATATTTGTAGTCGCCCGTGTGTCTCTATACTCAAAAGGTAATCTCGCCTACCAGGCAGGGTGAAGTAGTCCGTTTCTCCGGAATGCCTGAACGCACAGTAACCAGGGACCCCTCTAAAGATAGATCTCGGCGAGGTGGAGGCAGACGCGGGGGTGTGAAGGTACGAAAAACGGCCGAAAGACGCGGACGCGACCGCGGTTTGCTATAGGGCTACTGACCACTAGTTGAGCATCTTACACAGTATAGCTTTAAGTATGGCGGATTACAATAAGTGTTTTGCCATTGCATTGCATGGCAGGCACACTTAATAAAGCATAATACTGTATTTAACCTTTTAAACAGGTGTTGGCTGACTGTTGGGGAACTAGGAAGGAGGGAGTTAATTATTGCCTGCATGGTGACCTCTAGGCCATGTTGTAATAATCTACAAAATCACAACGCAACACGTTGTGAGCTTGTAGATCTGCTATTGTTTGGATAATGTCCCCCCCCTGATGTGTCTAATGATGATTTCCTTTTCAGAATTACCCATCTGTTCACCCTGGAAGATGTTCTCACATTTCTCCATCAATATTAAATTGTAAATGGTGCATTTATACAGCGCCTTTATCCAAGGCGCTTAACATTGTGCATTACATTCACCCATTCACACACACATTCATTACATTCACCCATTCACACACATTCATTACATTCACCCATTCACACACACATTCATTACATTCACCCATTCACACACATTCATACAGTGATGTCAGAGGAAACCATGCAAGGCACCAACCTGCTCACCAGGAGCAACTTGGGGTTCAGAGTCTTGCTCAGGGACACTTCGACATGTTGACAGGAGGAGCCGGGATTGGAACCGCCGACGCATGGATCATTGGCCAACCTGCTCTACCATCCTGAGCTACAGCCGCCATAATATAATATTAGTATTTCTTTATTTGTGTATGTATGTACTGTGAGTGTATGTTTGTATGTTTTTTAAATAGAAAAGGTGTATATTTGACACCAAACTCTCTTGTCTATATTGAAGGGCTAAAGAGGAATACCACTCATGTTCAACATAACTTAACTATATATTATTTTTCTTGCATGTATTTATTTATTTTCCAAAAGAATTAGCAGTAATTAAAGACACACGTCCAGCTCACGTATTAGGAGGACAGTATGAGTCACCAGAACCCATCTGTAATGGTTAAAGTGGAGTTTGAAGTTACAATGGGTTTGTCCTGTTTGTGATATTCATGGACAGGATCTCGAGGCGAAGTGGTGGAGGAGAAGGTATAAGGCTCGGTGAGCTAAAGGTTGCTTCACTGCATTTTGCGGATGACGTGGTCCTGATGGCACCATCGGTCCCAGTCCTTCAGCTCTCACTGGATCGGTTCGCAGTAGAGTGTGCGGTGGCCGGAATGAGGATTAGCATCTCTAAATCTGAGGCCATGGTTCTCAGCAGGAAACCGATGGATTGTGCAGTCCAAGTAGGGAATGAGGCTTTACTCCAGGTGAAGGAGTTTAAGTATCTCTGGGTCTTGTTCACGAATAAGAGAAAGGGGAAGACGGAGAAGGAGCAGCAGGAGCGGTTTTGCAGTTGCTAAATCACATTGTGGTGAAGAAAAAAGAGTTGAGCCAGAAGGCAAAGCTCTCTGTCTACCGAGCAATCTTCCTTCCTACTCTCACCTATGGTCATGAAGTGTGGGTCATGACCCAAAGTATAAGGTCGCGGGTGCAAACGGCCAACATGGGTTTACTCAGACAGGTGGCTGGTATCTCCCTTAGAGATATCTTGAGTTGTTGTGTGGAAATAAGAAAAAAAGTCCCATCCTTCTGTGTTGCCTAGAACTGGACCTATGGTCATGAAGTGTGGGTCATGACCCAAAGTATAAGGTCGCGGGTGCAAACGGCCAACATGGGTTTACTCAGACAGGTGGCTGGTATCTCCCTTAGAGATATCTTGAGTTGTTGTGTGGAAATAAGAAAAAAGTCCCATCCTTCTGTGTTGCCTAGAACTGGAGGATTGATTGTGGGGTCATGTGATCTGTGACATCATGACGATGTACTCTTTGGCTTGTAGAGTACATCTTCGTGATGTCACTGATCTAAGGTTTATTAATTCATTAAAAGAATTGTCTTGTCCAAACTCTCCTGAACTTGAATGCAGCATCTTATGTTGAAAGAACCCTGCCCTCTCTGTGGAGAAATACATGCCGTTACGCGTTACGCCACATCTCCAGCATTTACTTGATTATACTTAGTTTAGTGTGGTATCAAGCACCAAAAATAGCCGACCTTGTGAGCTTGGAGGTCTGCTATTTTGTGATATTTTCACCAAAGGGCCCTTTTAGAAATGTCAGCCCCTGCCTCTCTAACATAACCGAGGGAAGTAGGGGTGCTGGAGGTGCGGCCGCACCCCCTCCCCCACGTCCCACCGCACCGCCCACCGCACCCCCTAAAGGGGGGTTGGGGGAAAAATATTGCCAATCGGCAAGTAGAGGCTCTGACATCAGTGGCGTGAAGTAGGAGCTATTGTTGGCTACTTCTATTTCCAGTACAATTTCAAAATAAACATGTGTTGAATGATCGATTGTATAGACAAAAAAAAAAAGAAAGACTCTTGTTTTGAAATGTGCTTCTGGGCACTGTTTAGAGAGGAAATGGCTTTCAAAGGACTTCCCTTTTAACTTGTCTGAGCGTCTGTCTCTCCGTGCGTAACATGCGTCATGGACTCGGTGAATTATAGCCTACAATACTGGCATAAAGGAATATAAACAGAACACCAAGACAACACAACCTAGGCTATAAAGGCATTAAACATCGCCCTCTGCTAGCCCTGGCGTCCTCACTGGTGAGTCGTGGCTAATAGACTTGTAATGATGAATGCTATGTTATGCTGCTGTGCTGCCTGGCTAATGTTTGGGCTAGCTAGTGGCTAATGGCTATGGTGTACCAGAACCAGCTGTTTCCTAACACTGGGATCGGGACCGATGCGGCGGACACGTTGTATGGGTCACAACGCAGTGCGAAGCAACTCGTTGTGAGCTTGTAGATCTGCTATTTTCACTAATTGTTTGGTACAGGGTAGTAATGTCTTCTTGTTTTACAAGAATCGGCCTCATGGTGGCGCTAGAAGAGGGTCATGTGTGAATTGGGTGGAGGTTGTGATTTGGCAGGCAAGGAGTATGTGTGCAAAATCGGGGCAACGGTTGCGGAGATATGAGCAGGGCAAAAGTGTGACGTATGACGTGTGACAGACTGAAGGACGGACGGACGGACGGATGGACGGACGGACGGACGGACGGACGGACGGACGGACGGACGGACGGACGGACGGACGAACAGCTGGTGGAGGTTTTGATAGTAAGTGCGACCTGACGGTCGCAATAAATGATTAACATGATGTAACAGAGAATAAAAACACTGATGTCTCACTGACCACACAGATTATTCAGCCTCTTCTTCTGCTCTTCTTCAGTGACTGGGTTGCATGTGGAGATCAACTGTTGATAACTGGAATGGAGCAGTTTGTAACTGTCAGTCACGTTGGCCAGGTCGTTTTGCACCAATTCAAAACCTGTAAGAAAGAACCAATCATAAACCATGCAGCAGTACACTGGGTTTGACCCAGATAATTCACATTATAGACTCTAGAACTACATGTACCACATCCATATCCTCATGCGGAACAACTTTAGTGTTTTGACTTTTGACCTCAGACCTATATTGCCCTACAAAGGCAGAGTGCAGCAACTACATTTTCGGATACACCAACTTATTTGTGTCGCCCAAAAGTCAAATTAGCCTTCATGACATTGGGGGATGAACAATTAGCTCAAGAACAGATATACTATCAGTGTAATATCACTTTTATGCCTTTATCTCATTTGGCTGATCAGCTGTAACACTTTTAAACCCATGTTTAATGAAATTCTTGTACGTAGTTACTTTGTAGGGTAGTATTATAGATCTCCCACTATTTTGAATTATATGAAAAACTGTTGCAACAAGGTACAGCTTGTAAGCAACGTGCATTCATTGAATGAGCAACACAGCCAAACGTGTGTGTAGCGCCGACCCAAAATGAACCAAAATGGCCTGTAAGACTGTTCTGTTGGTATTCACTCTTGTTCTGGGCTTCAAGTGCTGGCAGGTGTGTGCCAGTCACATGTGTGTGCCAGTCACAGGTGTGTGCCAGCCACAGGTGTGTACCAGTCACAGGTGTGTACCAGTCACAGGTGTGTGCCAGTCACAGGTGTGTACCAGTCACAGGTGTGTGCCAGTCACAGGTGTGTGCCAGTCACAGGTGTGTGCCAGTCCAGTCACAGGTGTGTGCCAGTCCAGTCACAGGTGTGTGCCAATCACAGGTGTGTGCCAGTCACAGGTGTGTGCCAGTCACCTGAGCATGCATGGGTTCTGCCAGAATGTGGGACCTAATGCTATCCTCCAGGATGACAACGCTCGCCCCCACAGAGCCAGGATCATCAGAGAGAACCTCCAGAATGTGGGAGTGGAGAGGATGGAATGGCCTGCCGTGAGTCCAGACCTCAACCCAGTTGAACACTTGTGGGATCAGCTTGGGTGAGCTGTACGTGCTAGAGTGACCAACCATCCTGGTTGAGGAATGGGATGCCATCCCACAGGTTGGTGACCAGCATGAGGAGGAGGTGCCAAGATGTTGTGACCCTGACACTGAGTGTAACATTAATAAAGTGAATACATGACCAATATGTGTTGTTTTTTCTTTTCCTTATTACTGTGGGAGAGTGCGATCTTCCATGCTCCAAGCAACAAAGGTGAACACCAACATAACAGTATTACAGGCCATTTTTGGCTAATTTCGGGTCAGCGCTACCCACTCGTTTGGCTGTATTGCTCATTCCACGAATGCCTGATGCTTACAAGCTGTACCTCGTTGCAAAGGTGATAAAAAATGATATAAAATGATATACATCGATAAAAATGATGTAAACTATAAAACCAATTGGTATTATTGAGGAGATATAATGGACAAAAGTCATGTTTCCTTACTTTTTGTGCACCGTTTTTATGTGTATTTTTTTCTCAATACCTTAGCGTTTCTTTTTTTTTTCTTTTTTTTCCAAATTAGTATTTTATTGGATTTATTTCTTTAAAAACAGTACACCAGCACAAGGGCTGACACATAACAGACACAACTTAGTTGACGCAGGCAGATTACTGACGGCTTTTCTGCAGTTCCTGGAGTAACTTCACAATATCTTCTCCCATCTTGGCTTCACTCGCAGACAATCTGGAAGCCAAATCTGAAAAAAACAAAAAACAAAAAACAAAAAAAAAACACGAACCTTGTGGGTAGTCATTTATGTATTCAGGTGGTTCTTTACTGGTTCTTTACTCGTTATTTCAAAAAACTATTTCCTAGGGCGCAATACCCTAGGTGGCGTAGTTGGCTACTTTTCAATAAATACTGCCACGATATATATATATGTCACGGTTTGTTAGAGAAACAGGACGGTCGAGAAACGGAGCACTCGTGGTGCCGCACGGGGCGGAACAAGCGGTCGCCCACAACAACGTCCTCCAGGCGGAGCCTCTCGATTGTCCACGACATTGCAAGCGGCGCGAAGGCCAGCGGACCTTGGTCCTGCTCTTCGCCCCCGAGCGCCGCAGGCGCGAGTGGCCGCGAAGAGCGGGCCAGGCCGAGTTACGAAGCCGTGGTGAATGCAATCGTTATATTTATGCCCAGGCCGTAAGGCCTGGGCAAGCCCACGATAAACGCTCATAGTAAGCTAATGGCTAAGCTAATGGCTAAGCTAATGGCTAAACACCGCCCAGCTAGGCTAGTAAATAAAGAAAGAGAGTCGCAAACGAGTGACGTCAGGGCCTGCACTAGTGAATGGCTGTCTATGGGCTGTCGTCGCCATCTGGTGGTGATTAGTGTGTGGTGAACTACAAAACAAGCGCTCTTACAATGAACGTCCTGAGTTACCCAAACATACTGTTACATATATATATTGGCACGTTTTGGCAAATTTGGCACATAATAACAGCCGCACAATTTACGCCACCCCCGCAATATATAGGCTACATCAAAACGTGCGGCTCAGCCGGGAATGGGGTGCTACTACTTTTCTTTCCGATCCGCGTTACCATGGCGACGTAATTCGTTAAAAACTACACCCAAAAACCCCATTGAGTTTGAATTTACTTCTTAAGCTCCGCCCCTATCTTTCTATTGGCTGAGCTTTAAACAGCTATAACTCCAGTTTGCCGCATGGTCCCGTCTCGAAACTCGCTGTGTGCACTTAGACAGCCAATAGGAATAAGCTGTAATTGCTGAAGCCCACCCCCTCTCTTCCTATTGGCTGAGCTTTAAACATCCATAAATACTGTTCACAGCATGGTACAGTCTTGAAACTTTGTGTCTGGACTCAAACGGCCAATAGGGACTTATTACTTAAGCCCCGCCCCCTCTTAAGCCCCTACTTTCCTATTGGCTGAGCTTTAAACAGCTATAACTCCAGTTTTGTACTGTCTCAGAATTTGATGTCTGTACTTACACGGCCAATAGGAATGATCTGTAATTGATTAAGCCCGCCCTCTCTGCCTTCCTATTGGCTGGGCTTTAAACATCCATAACTCCACTTCCCAACACATTACTGGTCTCAAACTCGGTGGGTGGTCCCACAGTCCCAACAGCTAACTGCTAATGCTAACCGCTACTACCGCTAATGCTAAGCTAAACATGCTAATGCTAATGTGAAAAATGCTAATGCTAACACATGTTAATGTGAAAAATGCTAATGCTAAAATAGTAATGCTAATGGTAAACATGCTAATGTTAACAAATGTTAATCTAAAAATGCTAATGCTAATGTTAGAAATGCTAATGCTAAAAATGCTAATGCTAGCTAATACTAAAAATGCTAATGAAAAAATGATAATGATAATACTAATGCTGATGTCAATGTTAATGAAAGAATGCTAATGTTAACATCAACCGCTACACAAGTTTGCACACACTTAGCGAGCTGCAGGCACACTTAAAATGTCTTAGAAATTTTCTTTTCTATTTTCTTTTATTCGTAGTTTTTCTTTTCTCAAAAATGCATACAAAATCCACTCACTAGATTGGAGAGTGTCCAGCTTCTTCTGGATGGCACACCTGGCAGCCATTGCTGGAGAGAGAGAATGAATGATTGAATGATTGAATGAATGAATGAATGAATGAATGGATGGATGGATGGATGGATGGATGGATGGATGGATGGATGGATGAATGAATGAATGAATGAATGAATGAATGAATGAATGAATGCATGGTTGGATGGATGGATGGATGGATGGATGGATGGATGGCCACCCCCTCTCTTCCTATTGGCTGAGCTTTAAACATCCATAAATACTGTTCACAGCATGGTACAGTCTTGAAACTTTGTGTCTGGACTCAAACGGCCAATAGGGACTTATTACTTAAGCCCCGCCCCCTCTTAAGCCCCTACTTTCCTATTGGCTGAGCTTTAAACAGCTATAACTCCAGTTTTGTACTGTCTCAGAATTTGATGTCTGTACTTACACGGCCAATAGGAATGATCTGTAATTGATTAAGCCCGCCCTCTCTGCCTTCCTATTGGCTGGGCTTTAAACATCCATAACTCCAATTCCCAACACATTACTGGTCTCAAACTCGGTGGGTGGTCCCACAGTCCCAACAGCTAACTGCTAATGCTAACCGCTACTACCGCTAATGCTAAGCTAAACATGCTAATGCTAATGTGAAAAATGCTAATGCTAACACATGTTAATGTGAAAAATGCTAATGCTAAAATAGTAATGCTAATGCTAAACATGCTAATGTTAACAAATGTTAATGCTAAAAATGCTAATGCTAATGTTAGAAATGCTAATGCTAAAAATGCTAATGCTAGCTAATACTAAAAATGCTAATGATAATACTAATGCTGATGTCAATGTTAATGAAAGAATGCTAATGTTAACATCAACTACTACACAAGTTTGCACACACTTAGCGAGCTGCAGGCACACTTAAAATGTCTTAGAAATTTTCTTTTCTATTTTATTTTATTCGTAGTTTTTCTTTTCTCAAAAATGCATACAAAATCCATTCACTAGATTGGAGAGTGTCCAGCTTCTTCTGGATGGCACACCTGGCAGCCATTGCTGGAGAGAGAGAATGAATGATTGAATGATTGAATGAATGAATGAATGAATGAATGAATGGATGGATGGATGGATGAATGAATGAATGAATGAATGAATGAATGAATGAATGAATGGATGGATGGATGGATGGATGGATGGATGGATGGATGGATGGATATGGAGGACGAAAAATGACATAATTCAAAATAAATACATAAATTAATAAATGATATAAATACAGAAATGCAAAAATAAATAAATAAATAAATAAATACATATGGAAAGAAATGTAAAAAAGAATAATTAAATGTATATATATGTCTACAAATGTATTTATACAAATAAATATATACATAAATAAAATATAAATACATTTATAAATAAATAGACACATATTTAAATACATAAATACATAAAATAGTACATACATATATACATTTAATTATTCTTTTTTACATTTCTTTCCATATTTATTTATCTATTTTTGCATTTCTGTATTTATAATATCATTTATTAATATATTTTTCGTCCTCCATACTATTCCACCTCTGAGGAGATCTCCAGAGATGCATGGTTGGCAGCAGCTTGGAAGGAGGAGTCAGCCGGGCCCTCCCGCCTCCATCGCTACATCCTGGACCCAGGAGGTGGCGCCATAGGAGGAGACGACCTCCCACGCCGGCAATGGACCACACTGAACCGCCTACAAACTGGGGTCAGTCGCTTTAAAACATCAATGAAGAAGTGGGGCCTGGCTGGTGAGTGCAGTGACCCTGAGCAGACTGCCAACCATCACCACCTGCCCTTTATACAGACCACCCTCGGAAGCCAGACTCTTCCACCAAGGACCCCCGATGCTGGCATGGCTACACAACACCTTGTTGGACCTCTGACGTTACACCAAAGAAACATGGATGGATGGATGGATGAGTGAATGAATGAATGAATGAATGAATGAATGAATGAATGAATGAATGATTGAATGAATGAATGAATGAATGAATGAATTAATGAATGAAAAATGAATGAGTGAGTGAATATCACAGAGAAACAGTTTTGAACCAACCTGCTTTCAGGCCGTGGACCTCCCTCATCACATCGCTCAGGGAGGGGGGGCACTCCTGAGCCCCCCCCACCCCCACCTCACACACACACAACAGCAGCAGCACAAGCAGCACCGGAGCAGCCTTCATTCTGGAAACATCTGGAGCAGCCTTCATTCTGGAAACATCTGGAGCAGCCTTCATTCTGGAAACATCTGGAGCAGCCTTCATTCTGGAAACATCTGGAGCAGCCTTCATTCTGGACACATCTGGAGCAGCCTTCATTCTGGAATCATCTGGAGCAGCCTTCATTCTGGAAACATCTGGACTGTTGGGTGTCGTTCAGCTCAATTTATTGGTTGTTGCTGCTAGGCTGTCTTGTTCTGATTGGACGCTGGTGTAAGGCGGTGTGTTTACGGCTAACATGGATTGGTCTCTCGACCCCTCAGGTCTGCATGGTGATGCCAACCTCCTGGAATTCACCCAGGAAGCAAACAAACACACCAGCGATGCCAACAGCACCCATGAACCCTCTGGAACTCACCCCCACCTCTAACCTAACAAATATTGACCCAAACATTTACTGGACTCTGGGACTCTGGGAAGACAACATGCATGGACGCACACACGTACACACACGCACGCACGCGTGTGTACATACGCATGTGTGTGTGTACATGCGTGCGTGCGTGTGTACAAAGAGTATGTTTGTGTATCAAACATCATGACTTCTCAGCAATGATGATGTGCGCTACACAAACAAACACGTTCTACATATAATATTCCTTCATTATTATGATTAGTTTTTCATTTTACTAAAGCATTACTCCAGGTTTTTATATGACCCGCCTGGGGTGGTTAAACATGTCTTCATACCTGTTAGTATAAATGACATTTATGATATTTTAAGATGACAGCACACTGTATGTGTTACAAGTAGGGATGGAGACCTAAACAAGGGTAGCTCGATAACCCGATAACAGATTTATTGATTACCCGGTATCAATAAGCTTTGGGCTTATCAAGCTTGTTATTGAGCATAGTGGCCCATGTTGTCATGTTTAAACAATCAAGACAAGAGGCGATCAAGAAATTATTACAGTACTATTCATAATATTAAGCCATTTAACACTTATTGCACACTAATGAATGATTGTTTTAATGATATTTGTAACTTTTTTCAATTGTCATCTTCATGTGGTCGGCAACAAACTCACAGTCGTGGGTTATATCTTTCCACAAAATATTAGAAAACGCTGAACAGTGGGCTGGATAAAAGCCCGGCTCAATAAGCAGGATCAATAAGGTGCTCATTATCAATAAAAATTAACGAGCTCCATCCCTAGTTACAAGTGACAACATGACTGATAGATGTGCTGAGATGTTGTTAACTGCAGGTCTGTGTAAAGGTGGTGAGCACTTGGATAAGGGTTAGGAGAAAGACAAACATGCCCTGGCTACCCACCTTAATTAGCCTTAATGTCTGTTTACAGTTATGACTAATACAGTATTGTGTTATCCTTTTAGCCTTAATGTCTGACTGTACCTCTGTTTACATTTATGACTGCAAAGAATCGATTGTATCGATACTACCTATTGTGAATTGTATTTAGCATTTTTAAGATGAAAGAATGTAAAAGCAGGGGTTTAATTACTTTTCCTTTCCATATAGCTTCACTGGTCTATCGATAAATGTGTGTAATCTCTGGGTTCATGTCAAGGTGCAGGTTTGCCAATATACAATGTCCATGTATTTGGCAGATAATCACTGTGTTTACTTATTTATATCCATAATAATGCATGTTTCCCTTAAAAACCTGTACTATCCACACCTTTCACACAGATTTAATTTCTTTGCTAAATAGTTACTATATCGATTTTAAATCATTGAATCGAATCGTATCGTATCGTCATGAATGAACCAATATCGTCTGTGTATCGTATCGTCAACCATGTATCGTGATATGTATCGAATCGCTATTAAAATGTATCGTTACACCCCTACTGATAAAGTATTGTGTTATCCTTTTAGCCTTAATGTCTGACTGTACCTCTGTTTACATTTATGACTAATAAAGTATTGTTATCCTTTTAGCCTTAATGTCTGACTGTACCTCTGTTTACATGTATGACTAAAGTATTGTGTTTTTTTAGCCTTAAAGGAGTAGTTCACCCCCAAAATGACTTTTTTTCTATTGATTACTCATGCCATAGAGACTTGAGTTCAATAAGAATTGTTGGTATTTATTGCATTCCTAAGGCAAAAATGTGATTATTGTAAATTTACCCCCATTGATTCCGCATGGGGACCCAAATGCATGGCACTGGATGGGGAAACCATCAGGTTAAATTGACCATAATCCTTTTTTTGTCTTAGGAATGCAACAAATCGCAAAACATCAATTCTCCATGGCATGACTAATCAATAGAAAATAAGTCATTTTGGGGGTGAACTACTCCTTTAATGTCTGACTCTGTTTACATTTATGACTAATAAAGTATTGTGTTATGCTTTTAGTCTTGATATCTGACTGTACCTCTGTGATTACATGTTTACATTTATAACTAATTCAAGAATTCAATCAATAAATCAAGAGTTCAATCAATAAATCAATAAATCAGAGAACAGTCAATAGAAGTGTATGACATAGACTGTGTAAACAACAATAGAAATGTGTAACCTTCGTGGCAAGGGGGAAATTCAAGGGGCTTGAAAATATAATGGTCACATGACCACAAATGCAGCACACTCATCTCATCAACATGGATATGTCCCATTTAGCGCCACCTTCAGGCCGATTTTTTAAAACACTTTTTTGGACACTGCTCCTACAGATTTTGCCCTAAAATCACGCAAATCGGTACACAGTATGGCTACACTCATCTCATCAACATGCATCTGTCCCATATAGCGCCACCATCAGGCCGATTTTTACATACACATTTTTCCACACTTCTACACATTTTGGCCTAAAATCACGCTGCGACCTGACGGTCACTTATCTCCCGATTAGGGAGTCTTACTGGTTATTCTTTCGCCACTTTTTCTCTGGTGGCTTGACCATGCAGTCACTTTTTACGAAACTCGGCAGTATGGCAGAGGACTATGCCAAACGGCTAAAACACGAAGCTCGCAACAATCGACCAAAGGGTGGCGCTGTAAGAAGCCTTGCAAACTTGCAAACTTTGAACAAGTATAGCTCATGCTGTGTTTGAGGTACAGCCATGAAACCTGTATACATGTATGCGTCTCCTCATGCCAAACAACTTTTACATTTTGACTTTTGACCTCTGACCTTTAGTTCTCCCACCACTTTGAATTATATGAAAAACAGTCAAAATCCATCTCTTCCTGGGATTTTCATGTCACGTGCACGAAACCTTTTTTACATGAACTTTGGACCAATACGGTCAGATCTGTCTCGGCGGATTTTTTCTAAAGTGAAACATTATTTTTTTAATAATTAAATGAATATTGCAGTTTCATGCAAATTATTCTTCTGCCTCTAAATCATACATGCAAAGTGGCACATTCATGGCATTTGCAAAGATGTAGAGGGTTAGTCCAAATATCACTGAAACCAATCTTATTCCAATTGGCCAAAGGGGGGGCGCTATACGAAGCGTTTGAAAATTCAAACTTTAAACAGGCATAAGTCATGCCTCGTTTCGTTTGAAGACATGCAACTTGCTTACACGCGTGCCTTGACTCAAGCGGAAGACATCTCTGTGTTTGTTAAGTAAGCTCCGCCCTTAGATTTTCCGCATTATTTTTTTACATGAAGTTTGGACCAATATCTAAAGATCTGTCAGATCGGATTTTTTTTAAATTGAAACATTCTTTTTTAATAATTCAATGAATATTGCAGTTTTATGCAAATTATTCTTCTGCCTCTAAAACATACATGCAAAGTCAAATGTTCATGATGAACTACTGTAGAGGGTTAGTCCAAATATCACTGAAACCAATCTTACCCCAATTGGCCAAAGTGGGGCGCTATATCATTTTGAAAGAAGGCACTCAGTGTGTCAAGTACATTACCATTGTTATCATTGTTAGATGTAATTACAATCATAGAACTCTGGGCAACCAGTGAGCGAGGAAGGTCGGTGATGCTGGAGAGACAGATGACCACCAGGAAGAGCCTGGCGTGGGTGTATGAGGTTAGCAACCTCATGCACAGCACTCGCGAGAGGGCACCAACTCAAGCTACAGACATTTATACAGATACCCTCAGAGTCTCCCGACAGGGGGGGAGTATGTGAGACTCAACAATACAAACATAACGGCTCACCTAAACAACATCAGCTGGGGAGAAACTGGAAGTAAAGTTTCACTGCGAGAACATCTGCAGGAACACAAAAGGTAAAAATACATCAAGCCAGGGCCAAGTGTAGAGAAGAGGGGTCACAGGTGCAGTGCACAACTTGGTTGGTGAGTTGGTGAGACGAAGGAGAGCTCCAGGCAGGAATAACCCCACAGTACTGGAGAACTCTACGCACCTGTGTCACCTCAAGACCTCAGGAGGGACCCACCCAATACCTCCCCAGAGGAGCCTCTTGTTGGGGAAAAACAAATAGAGCAGGAGAGGGGAGTTTAGCCTTGGCCAGGAGGAGGACATGGGCAGTGATTTGGCCACCACTGCCAACCCGGCCATCAGGAGGGTGTAGCGGAGGGTTCACGGGTCGAAACACCTGATGATCGATGGTTACCGCCGGAAGACATCACATTTTCCTGGCCAAGGCTACATTCACCAAACGTGAATGGAGGAGAAGCATCGTTAGATGTAATTATAATCACATGAAACATTTTTTTAAATGATTGGTCAATTGTGTGTGACTGCTGTAGTGTAGTGGTTAGTGCCGATGCCTGATACACCGAAGGTTGTGAGTTCAAACCCCATGGTGGGTTGAGTTGATGTTAACATCCTGGATGCCCATGGCATGTGTGAATGTCAAACTCTTTAATGTTGACACGTCTGATCTAACTCTAGATCACTTCATATTTAATGTTTAAATCTCTACCGGCCGTTATTTTTCTGTTGAAAGAAAATATGATCACTCGAAAATTTCAGAAATACTCAGATTACATTTACTCAGATTGATTTCACCCCAATCCTCCAAAATATGAAAAAATAAATTCAATAAAATCAAGGCACTCAGCCTTTTTTTTTTTTTTAACAAACATGAATAACATAATCTTTGGCTGTCTATATAGTGGTGGTCAGGGCATATGCCTTTCATGCAGAAGGTCGTTGGATTGAATCCCGCCTGGGGTTAGTTTGGGTCCTTGAACAATGTCTGATATGGAGCCTTCCCAAAAATGCCTCTCCTTGATGCGTATTTTAATATTCGCCATTACTAAATCATGTATTTTGCATCATAACTCCTGAACCAAGCATTATAATACAAACTGTGATGTATACACCTATTTTGTGATAGCGAAGGATTGCCATGATATCATGTACCAGCTCAGTGGCCTAGTGGTTTGAGTGTCTTCCCTGAGACTGGGAGATCCGAGTTCAAACCCTGGTCGTGTCATACCAAAGACTCTAAAAAATGGGACCCAGTGCCTCCCTGCTTGGCACTTAGCATAAAAAGTTGGATTGGGGGTAAGTCGCTGCGACATACTAGCGCCATGTCCAGGGGGTGTCCTGGGGGTGTGCCTCACGCTACAGTAACAAGAGATAGACTCATGACTTGGCTGAGTCATATGGGCCTCGTGGCTCAGCAAAGCTTATTTACTATGTACAGCATCATAAACTGTCCAGGTGAATAGTATCACAGTATTTTATGTCTGTTGCATATACAGTCTTTTGCATACATGTTGTGTAATGGCCAATTTGTGCTTTTACCTATAACTCCACCGATTAGTGTAAAACTTTGTATGCACATTCCCAGAGGCCAAGGAAAAACCTGTGCCCTGCATTTTTCACATCTGCCATTTATAGCGCCACCAGAAGGCCGACTTACAGTATGTAAAACACATTCTTCGATATTACTCCTTCAGATTTGATCCGAAAATCACACAAATCAGTACACAGTATCTCTGCAGTGATGTAATCATGACAGATTTGTCCGATATCATATTCTATCTAATTGGCTAACATTGAATTCCAAGGTTTTGCAGGATTGCTCCTTTTTGAACAAAACATCTCAAATTATGAACGCAGCCTGCTATGTGTGTGAGATTTTGCACACACATTCCCACTAGGCCAAGGAACAGATGCCACCCTTCTCACATTGGCCTGTTATAGCGCCACCAGCGGGTCAACTTTTGCAAAACACATTTTTGGAACTAAATGCCTCAAATCCCGCATGCAGCGTCTGATTGCCGAGAAAGGCCCAAGAAGGCCTGGCACCCTTTTCACTTTGGCCTATTATAGAGTCACCACTAGGCCAAAAAAAAAAAAAAAACACCTGACCTGCCGGCAACCTGTTCGGAAGAACACTGCTTCTAGTTTTTCTTTGATTTCTTCTTTGCTTTCCCTTGATGCTTTTTTGCTTTCCTGCTTTTCATGGCTTGGCCACTTTATCGCTGATTGCAGCTATATTTATTATTATTATTAT
>NW_027665021.1:83966-194593 GCF_963921795.1 Nannobrachium achirus
GCTGTCCGCTAACCGGTTAGGAAAAAAAACATCATCCCTACTGTGGATGATACACAGATGTACGTATTCTTTTTACTTTTAGCCATTTACAGTATATAGGTGTGTCAATACGCAAGACCTAAAACATGTCCCTTGGTCCGACAATAGCTTGTCCGCTATGCCGACATGGCTAAACAGAGTGAACAGCTTGTGGGCTACTGTCTTAGCTGTGGCAGAATGCAGGGGAATTGCTTCGGGATATCTTGCAGCATAATCAACCATCACCAGTATATATTTGTGCCCTCGGGCCGATTTAGGCAATGGTCCCACTATGTCTATCCATGCCAATGCCGGAAAATGGTGTGTTAATAATAGGAAACGGGATCATAGGGTTTCTTTGCCGGGGAGCGGACTTTTGACACACATCACAGTGCCTACAAAAGGTCTCTACACCTTTTTTAATCCCGGGCCAATAAAACCGAGCCACAATACGATCATAGGTTTTTTATGCACACCTAAATGGGCACTGTACGGATAATTCCGAGCCCACGTTGGTGAACTAGGAAAAGGCCCCTCCGGAAGGGCAGGCTGACCAAAGTAGGTTTATCTGGAAAACACTCGGTGCTGCTTGCTTTTAATGTTAGTCGTCTTAATAACGTTACTGCGTGTCTTTATATGCTTTTATTATAAGATTACAACAACAAACATTTACACTTACAGAAAATCATTAGCCCTTATCATCCTAACAAGTTTATTTGACCCACACTAATGAAGCCTACTTATTGATGTTGGAACTTTTATATAGCCCTTATCATCCTAACAAGTCTATTTGACCCACACTAATGAAGCCTACTTATTGATGTTGGAACTTTTAGATTAACGCTACTTGAACTAACAATAAAGCTGGATAAAAAGTCTCCCATAAAAACATTCCACCCGCAAACACAATAGGTTTTTTCACTACCATAAAAAATAGGAGAAAAGAACAATGCACAAATGCAGACACATTAGTTACACACATGCATTAAGGCATTAACTTTTAGCTAATACAGTACATCAGTTTCATATTCACCATTAGTCTGTCTTCGGTCGCCCATCTGTTGTTCAGGCCTCGCTTGAGAGACCGGCTGTTCCCTTTGGCATATTTTTAGAATCTGACTAAACTTTGTAAGCACATGACTTCTTAAAACCTTCTATAAAATGGAGACCCTCCCCTAGAAGGGACAAACCATTGTTGTCACCCGGACTGTCCCATGTGGAAACACCCCTCTTTAGGCAACTAACACAGACTCAAATTGCATACTGTTTCACCCACAAAGAAAGAGAGAAAAATGGATACAGCCACAGCTCGGCGCATACCATAGCTGATGGAAGGATAAGATAAGAGTTTATGACCTCTTCTCCCTTCCTTTGGCGGGGGAAGAGGATCTGACTGGCACATCTGTTGCATGCGCCTGACTCAGCACTCACAGTAACACAGAAGGCCCTTATTCCTAATTTTACCATTTTAACTAGGATAACCCTTATAATGCTTATTTAAAGCAGAAATAAGCCAAACAGGCACCTAACTTGTGAGAATGAGTGAGATAAAGCACTCGCTATACAAATGCTTTTGGGACTAACAGCTGCTCGATAACTTCCCCCAGATTGTTTCTAACACAGCTCCCGCTCCTCTATTCCTCGCTCAGGGGCCCGAACGCCGGGCAGGCTCCCAACGGTTTTGTCTGCCGGTTGGCAGAGCGGCCTCGTCTTCTACGGGGCTGTTGCAGGGGCACGGGCAGGTTCGGCACCACTCCAGCAGGAACTCGTACATCACCTTTCGTTGTTTGCACTCGGACGTGCGTGATTGGATAGCGGCGCAGATCACCATGCACACAAGTCACCGGCATCGTCTCATCGGTGAGGGTGGCAGCCAGGTCGCAGCCAAGCGTGACGACACTGCCTGAGTCAAGAAGCGCATGACTGTCGGCTCTGTCGATTTTGACTGGAAGGTGTGCATGGCAACGTCTGGAGCTGCCGGTGTGTAGACGTGGGCGTGAGTTGTCTGAGGCGTTGGCTGACGGCATGGAGACTTCTCCGTGGTCAGGGCAGGCCCATGAAAGGTGATCTGGTTTGCCGCATACATAGCATCTTCGCACTTTTGGCACAGGGCGCGCTGGCGCCTTCTCGGTTACCGCAGCTTGCGGTGGTGGGGAGGCACAGAGGACCGCGGACGGTCTCAGTGTGCACAGACCTCCCCTGTCGCTTGTGGGAACTCCAGTCGGGTGCTTCTTATCAGCTCTGTGCTCACGAGTAAGGCGACCAGGGCATCAACCGAGCTTTGGCTGACTTGAGAAGCATATTTGCGGGCATCTGGCGGCAATAAACCTCTCAATAAGGGGCGGTTCTCCCGGCTGTGTGCAAGGCTCATCAATGAGGCTACCTGGGGCCGTGGTGGCATGTTGGCCTTGATGGTCCAGTTGTGGAAGCGAAGCGCTCTGGCAGGGAGGCTGTAACCTTGGCTGGTGAGGATAGCAGCTTTCAGGCAAGGGGCAGGTCCCGGCAGATGCGCTGGGAATCACTCGATAAGAATCGCGCTATGATGGACCCCCATTCAGCCACTGGCCACTTCTCTCAGGCCGCGGTGTGCTCAAACAGATCTAGATAAGCCTCAATGTTGTCCGTGGGGGAGAATTTAGTTAAAGCTTCCCGTGGGGAGCGGGTGGCGTTTGCATCTCGGTCAACTTGTATTTTTTCCACTAGTTGTTGGACAGCCTGTTGTAAATCGGCTTGGCTCTGTAGCAAAGTGTTTAGAGCATGGTCCATTGTGTTTAGGTGAGGTTCAGTAGCTACCCGTATTCTCCACCATATGTACCGGCTGAACCAAAACCACAACACAAGAGAGTTGCAAGTCAGCCTTAAGGCTTCTTTATTTAGGGAAAAATACAGAAATCGGGGATGGGGAATCAAAATAATGTAATTTCCAGTAAGTCAAACATGAACATAAACAACAGGGGAAAAGGATAGGGGGGCACCGATCTTCCTACACCACGAGGTATCTCGAGGTATCTCGGTAGGGATCCCTGTAAAGTGAGTATCTGTTCTGTTTCAGGTAGGGGCGCTTCTTTCTCTTCACAGGACTCAGGTAAGGTTTACTAACTCTTTCTCTCCACAGGTTCGAGGTAAGGTTTACTAACTCTTTCTCTCCACAGGTTCCAGGTAAGGTTTACTTACTCTTTCTGTCCACAGGTACCAGGTAAGTTAGTTTAAAGAATTCACGTCCTTTTTCCCGGGTTTGGGTGAGTGTTTCTCCAGGTCGCTCTTTTAGGCGATGTTCCCATTATAATGCCTGTAGTAGAGCAAAGTCAATATCAGTCTCAAGTTCAAACATTGAAACAATATGTCTGGGTATTTCAGTGCGGTCTCTTACCGCCGTATGTCCGCACCTCGGAGTTCCAAACACTAAATGAGGGAGAGCGAGCTGTTGGTATTTAACTTCTCCCCCGCATCAGTTTGATGACGCAGGTAGATTGGCCAGTACTTCCCCTCAATCACCTGCCTCAAACTGATGCGATGTAGTCGCATCAGTTTGATGACGCAGGTAGATTGGCCAGTACTTCCCCTCAATCACCTGCCCCAGCTTGGGATGCTGAGATTAATCGATACGGATCTTAATCGCGATACAAACGTGTGCGATACAAGTGAATCGGTTAATCGATACAGATCTTAATCGCGATACAAACGTGTGCGATACAAGTGAATCGGTTCATTCGGTGTGTATCGGTACAATTGACGTTTGAAATTGTGACGTATCGTATCGTGATGTATCATTCGCTGCATGTGTGAATCGGTTTATCATGTAGTATTTCATTCTATCCTGTGTTTCAGAGGCATCTTGAACCATTTACAGCAGCTGTGACTGGCAGTAATTGTTTACATTTAGTTGTACTCTTGTTACAGGTTTGTACTCTCTGAGTTATGATGGTCCTTAAAATGTATTTGAATTTGAATGAAAAACACTAAGTTTTCACAGAGAAAAGGTAATTTAAAGTTTACATAAAAAAATACATAATTACAGAGTGCACATGATCATTAAATCAGGGAATCAATGACTTACTGTAACTTTGATGTATTTTTTCGGATTTCCAGGCTGTAATAAGCCACATCCATAGTCTCTCTGCTTCTCTCCAAAATCAAGTATCCATTTTGTACTCCATTTTGTACTACTTGGTCAGATTTCATGCTAAATAGTGCATAATAGTGGCTCAAAGTAAACAAACAGACGCGCTCTGTGCGTCCCCTCTCCTCTCTCACTGTGCACACTTAAGCCTTTCCATTCAGATGCCCACACACATTCCTGCACGTTTACATAACAAAGGATAAGCTAAACAGCCAACCAGGAACTAGAGTCTATTGAAATGAATTGAGGCGATGATGTCATCCACTATTCCTTGTCTTTGCACTGGAACCTTTGGTTGCCATGGGAATGAACAACACACAACGTCAACGATATTTAATTAATGAAGATAGCTCATCCTCATTGGATCCACTAGAGTGCGACATGGTACACAAATCCTACAAATAGACTCCTAAGTGGGCGCCAGCTCTGAGGTATGAATCGTAATGCATCGTATCGGGAGGATTTCAATGTATCGCAAATATATCGTATCGCTGGCAGTGTATCGAGACGCATATCGATGTACAGTATATAAAATCATGCGCATACGTGTTGCGGGAGAAGTCCTGGTGGCACGAATAAACCGCCATTTTGTGTGTGTGTGTGTGTGTGTGTGTGTGTGTGTGTGCACATACACATGAAACCTAATATCACTGTTATGTTATCACTGTTTGAATTCCATCTCAGATCGTATAAAGAAGAGGTTTTCTTCACTTGGGTCTGAAGGTGAGTGTGAGAACTTTATTTGTGTAGTTGAACCTCCAATTAATTTATAATAATAATTAAAAAAGAAAATATGAATTGAATTGAATTAACGTCTTTTTTTCATTATTTTTTCAACATTTTTCACTATCACTTTTTTTTAACCCTTCCAGTGCCAGCCACTAGAGGGCGCCATAGAATGCCAGGGTATCTCTCATAGGCGAGCGTATTAGCATCCGGGGACTCACGTTGCAGTGACGCGCGTGCTCACGTTTGTGCACGTCATGAAAAGGTCCCGGATGAAAATGGCTACAAAATAGCCATTAGCATTTTCTCATTTACAAGATAATTTTTCGGCGATTTCGCCGTAAATAAACCTTGTGCCGCCTCCCTAAAAACACAATCCAGAGAAAATGACCTTCAAAGATGTGGTTTTTCATTGGATTCGGCGGCGATTCGCGGCGCCGTTACCCGTTTACGGCCGGCCGGGGGGCGGCCGGATCTCGGTCACTGGATGAAAAATGTAGGCCCAGGCTTCAGAAGGCCTCGGATCATTTTATTCATTTCATTAAAAAAGCCGAATTAATTCGGGATCGGCACACTGGACGTCGTTCCGGAAGCGGCGCTGAACATTTGGTGAACTTTGGGGGTCTCAAAAATGTATTTTAAACCATTTTTAATGGAATATATCGTCGGACCATGTAAAATGGCTAGCTGGCTAGCGTAGGACGAGCCAGGACCACCCACGACTCTACAAGCAGCTCAGGGTAAGTAAATTAATAAAAAAAACATTGTATTGGATTGAAATAAAGCCGAACTAGTTCGGGATCGGCACAATAAGAGTTAAGTAACTAGCCTATAAGCACATAATGTGTCGTTAGATGACAATTGTATTAGCAGCTCTGGATAAAGAATTTAATTGAACTTTCAAACGTCGTTTTCACAATACATAACTTGTTTTGTCCTGCTGTTCTTATTTCAATATTAATTACCGTAGAATACCGAATATAGGACGATATTTTATTCTAATAAACATATCCTCAAAATAGGGGGTCATCCTATAATCGGGGATTAGTCTTTTCACCGGAGAGATACGTTATGTATCTTTCAGGACCTTTCCCTGCTCTCGTCATATAGCCTCCGTGAGCTCCTACGGTAATTACCGTACACTAGATATTGCGCAGCGAAATTTGGACCTCGGCTTATTTCACCTCCCGTTTGGCAAAGTCGGATGGCTTTGGCATTGAACGTACTGGGGCGCGTGCGTTCTCGCGAACATCGGCGTGGATGACTGCTGCACATCTGATCTTAAGCGTGGAAGTTTAATCCAAACAGCAACTGAAGCTAACGCAGGCTAGAAGCATATGGTTCCTGTTTACAATGCATCGTCGCATCTGAATGATGAAACGGGCCGCTAAGAGATGATTTTGTTCTTGAATAGAACTTGACTTTGATGGTTAATGCAATACAATACAGCAGAGTGTTATCTCTGTATGAGCTTTTCTATAATAATTTTACAATAAAAAAGTTTTTCTTTATAAATAACTTATAATAATAAATATATAATATATAATATTTTGTCTTCAACATATTTTTTTCCCAAAATGATAATTGAAAAATAGGGGTCGTCTTATAATCAGAGTCGTACTATATTCGGGCTAATACGGTATATTATGCCTTCTATTGAAAATGAGGGCTCTGCGCTCAATAAATTACGTTTAAATTCATAAAGTAAGGAAACTTCCAGCTTACTCAGAAATGAACTGCTCTGCTGCTGCATGCACTGACTGAGAGTGAGCGAGACGATCGAGGCTCGATCAGCAAGGCCGTCAGGCGTCAGTGATGAAAAAAGTACTCACATGTTTTACTTAACTCTTATTGTGCCAATCCCGAACTAGTTCGGCTTTATTTGGACCTTATTAACGTTCAGGGTGCCGATCCCGAACTAGTTCGGCTTTAAAAAAAAAAAAAAAAAAAAATCTGTTTACACGGCCCGCGAAAGCGTCGCACCGCCGATATTTACCATCCACTCCAATGCAATCCAGGATCTTTAGAGCTCATTTTCTCTGTTCCATGCATATCCATGAGGTGTGCAAGGTTTAATCATGGCTAAATCGCAGAAAATAGGGCTTCTAAAATGCTTGGTAGCCAATAGCTAACTTCAAGCTAACTTCATCCTGTTCCTGTACATGCACAAAGGAAAGTGTTCAGGCGCATCATGGCTGCGCACGGCTTGTGCATATACCAGCGTATCTCTATGGTGAATTCTATGGCCATTGGGCGCCCTCTAGTGGTGAAAGCTGGCATTGAAAGGGTTAAGTAAAAGTAGAAATACTCTGTTAGAAGTCCCATGTTCAAAATAGGCCTACTTGAGTAATGACGTTTTGGTATCAAAATGAAGGCTGTATAGGCCTAAATAAAACATAGCCCATATTGTCATTATGCAGAATTTCCCATTTCACAGGTTTTCACAAATGTAGCCTACCATTTGTAGATACAAATATTTTAGCAGATCTATTGCTCACAATTGGGAAATCTCACTTTTACAAACGCGCATCTTTTCGACAACAGAGCGTCGGCAGGTTCGTTACTCACCCCATGGAGTTTAGGGTTAGGTTTGGTTGTCGAAAAGATGCTGTCGATTATTATAAAGGCATAGGCCTACATTAACCACTTCAGCCCTACATTTAGGCCATTTGAAAATACAAGCTCACAATGCAATGCATATTGTGAGGAGTAGAAGTAAAAGTAGGCAATTTCAACAGGGCAGACGTTAGAACCGGTTGAACATGTTTAGCACAAAGGCTTGTGTATTGTTAGCAATTAGCATGTCAGTTCACCGGTCGCACCAACCTCCAGCAAGACAATGGGAACATTGGGACTGTAGCGCTGGTAGGGGAAAAAGAAAGACAAAAATACAGAAAAATAGCTCGATAGTATGAAAAGTGGAGGGACAGTCTGGACCAAACGGACACGGCTCCGGTGCCCCTGGTCACCATATATGGGTACATTTTCCGATATACATCACTGGCCAGACGGCCAACACCTGGTGCAACCCTCGCCCCTTTAGTCTCCCTTGTTGCCCTTAGGCGTCTTACTAGTACTCTATAGTTGGGGCCCTAGGAGGGGTCCACGTGCACCCCCCTTATTTTTGAGCGGTGCAAACCGCTCCTATATTTCACTTTCGGTTTATCTAGGTAAAACATATTAGCACGGGGCGATTCTTTCATTCTTCATCGATTGGCTAGTTGAGTAATTAAACATTAGAATCGACCAATCAGAAACCGTTCTACTCGTGACGACATGTGTTAGCCAAACAGAACAGACCAATCAAATGCTGTGTTGTTCATGCTAATTAAGATCTGTCTTGGCCATTAAACTTGCACTTGAGACCGGTTTAAAGTCCATGAAAGGTCCAGGCGTAATGGCCAGGTTGTTTCATATCCTGGACTTTTCCTAAACCCTCTGTCTGTTTTGTTTGAGCTTCTGGTCTGGACTGCATATTATTTTTCTCTTCTATTCACTCTTTGACTGCCACCAGGCTGTTAATGGCCAGGCTGTTTGTCTGACATCCTGTCTGTTCTCCCTCTGTCTCCCCCTTGCTTTATAACCCACAAGAAGCTCTATTTGGCTCTATCTGGTTTCAGACAGCGACAATTAGGAGTTTCTCCTGCATCTCGGCTACTCAAAATGGAGTTTCTGGTGACACATAAATGTGCACATGAATGTGCACGATAAATTGTTATTAGCCTTTGGTCTGGTCAAGGATACTAACAAACCTGGCTGGTATGTTGCGCATAATATACTCCCGACATAATCTGTTTTCAAGAGGCAACCCAGCACTTCTTGGCGTTGGCCGTCAGTCAAAGTTAGAGGGAAAAAGTCTGACCAACCGCATATCCTGGACCTTTCTGGCGCAAATCGACCCCCACCCAGGATTCAAGACAGCGACCACGCTACATTAAACCCTGTAGTCTATGGTTGCTGTTTCGAATCCTGGGAGGTGTTCGTTTTGAGCCGGTGTAAAGGTCAGGGCACACGAAAACCTTATATAGTCTGAGCAGACCTCTAGACCAGGGGTGTCGAACTCATCTTGGGGTGAGGGCCGCATTGGATGAAAGGCGACTTGATGAGGGCCGAACCAGTCGCGGATCGGATGGCATGCACACTCGCGCACATGTTCGCTCTGTTTTTCTTCCTGACGTCTCATCCACTGCTGTAGCTAGCAGTATAGCAGTATATCATTTTACAAATTGTGTTCATTATTAAGTAAAATAGCTACTTTCATTATTGCTATTACAGTTGCAGTTAGGTACGAGAGATGCTATTTGTTTAAAGGAGTAGTTCATCCCCAAAATGACTTTTTTTTCTTTGATTACTCACGCCATGGAGAAGTGAGTTCAATAATATATTTTTATTTTATTTGTCGCATTACTAAGACAAAAATTTGATAATAGTACACTTCCCCCCATTGATTCCGGATGGGGACCCAAATGCATTTGGGTCCCCATCCGGAATCAATAGGCATGCATTTATTGTAATCAAATTTCTGTTTTAGGAATGAGTCTACATTGGCTCCATGGCATTTTGGGGGTGAACTACTCCTTTAAGAAGTGCCAATAAGAATAAACCATTTGATAATAGAATAATTCAATTCCTGATAGTCTCCAGTACGCTATAATTTGTAAATGGCTAAAAAAAAAAATATTGATGCAGGACAATAAATATTTTTATTGTATTTTATAATTAAAAAAATTAAAGTAATGAAAAATAATGGCATATTCAGAAAATATCGGAATAATAAAACTTTTACATTTTTATTATTATTATATTTTTTAAATAAGTTATTTTTTTTTATTAATTTCCATGTCTAATATGTGTAATCTTTGAGTACAGTTCGAATATTGTAGGTATGTTCAGGTATTATTCATAGCCAGACCAACCACCCTATTCCTAGCAATGCTGTCATCTTCAAAGAGAGAGAGAGAGCTGGTCACTTAACATTCCAATCAATCAACTCAATCACTGCCAGGTGGGAGAAACCTAGCCTGCAGTGTACAGACATTAGTTAGGTTAATTCTTAAAACAATCATAACTCTTGACAGGAATGGGCTAGAGACTTACTTTTTTTTCCTAAATGCTCAGAAATGTATGCTCTAGCCTGGGGCCGGGCCGTATGTTTGACATCCCTGCTCTAGACTGACATCATACACAACACAAAGAATATTGCCATGCATGCCTATCAACACTGATTCGCGCAGGCGCCCTTGCAGGAATTAGCTTGCACCGCTCACTTCGCACGGGTGCGATTTTTTTTTCTAGTTTGGATTTTTGGCATCCTTAGGACCTCTATTATTGAGATTTTGATGATCCCAAGAAAAAAAAAAGGTCCAAAGTGTGTTTTTTTCAATGTTTTATTACCCCTATGACACCTCCGGGATTGCTGACTGGAACCCCGGCGAGACTGTCTTTCGGAGTCCGTTGCTCGCTCAAATTTAGACGCACTCCCAAGATAAAGATATCATTTGATTCTAGACAACCTCAGGTTTCCAATGGAACCAACCTTGTCATGCTGCCATGTCGGGAAGGGGGCTAAATACCTAAATATTTAAAGTTAGACAACATTTTGGTGAGGGGAAAAAACACCTTCACCATTTTCCAAATGGTCCCTTGAGCTGTCACATCAATATTTCTGAATGGAAAGAGGTTACATGGATACCTAGAAGCCTCCCCTGTACAGACATACCCAATTTATGTCAATTTTATGCAGTTTGGGGCAAGAATCATGCAGTTTTGTGCATGCAGTACGAATATGTAATTTCCGCCTATTGTACAAATGAGACCACTTTACTGTATATATAGCTGTATGAGACCACTGTATGTCACCTGTATGTCTGTACAGGGGAGGCTTCTAGGTATCCATGTAACCTATTTCCATTCAGAAATATTGATGTGACAGCTCAAGGGACCATTTGGAAAATGGTGATGGTGTTTTTTCCCCTCACCAAAATGTTGTCTAACTTTAAATATTTAGGTATTTTTCCCGACATGGCAGCATGACATGGTTGGTCCCATTGGAAACCTGAGGTTGTCTAGAATCAAATGATATCTTTATCTTGGGAGTGCGTCTAAATTTGAGCGAGCAACGGACTCCGAAAGACAGTCTCGCCGGGGTTCCAGTCGGCAATCCCGGAGGTGTCATAGGGGTAATAAAACATTGAAAAAAAAACACACTTTGGACCTTTTCTTTCTTGGGATCATCAAAATCTCAATAATAGAGGTCCTAAGGATGCCAAAAATCCAAACTAGAAAAACAAAAAAATAAGGGGGGTGCACGTGGACCCCTCCTAGGGCCCCAACTACTATATGTATATAAATATTTTAGCAGTCATTTTACATTTTCCTTTTATCAGCCACTATATTATTGTGCTGTGGTGTTTCTTGCATTAAGACACATCCCTCTGGCTGCATTTTGGTTTATTCCAATATTTACGTTGACATTCCACAGTTTATGTTGATGCCTTGCCATTCTCTCGAGACAGTCTGTAGCTATAGCTAAGACAACCCCAGCGGGCGTTCCCTTTTCTTTGACGATGGCTAGCCAGATTGATGCCTTGCAGACAGGGCTGCTGCAAGCCCTAATCCTAATATTCAACACTTGTGCGATTCTGAAAATGCGGTTCTGGACTATTAGATTAACTGAAAAAAATAACCAATAGAATAATAGGCAAAGAAAATAATTGCTACCCTAGCCCTGAAATGAAGCTGGAGTTAGCAGCCACTGGTTATGAATCTGAAGTAGAAAATTGAAAGCAAATGGTTTCTATTTATAAAATGCATGTGACTAATCACGTTACAGTGTTTTTCTATGTATTTCTTATTTGACTGCTGCCTTCTCACTATGACAACAAAAACAACAAGTTTTACCACATAGGCACTGCCACATAGGCATTGATGCCTGAAGGCGTCGCCGGTTCGATTCCCGATCCGGACGACCTCTCCCCCCCTTTCCTGTCAGTCTACTGTCCTATCCAATAAAGGCATAAAAAGACCCAAAAATGCTAAAAGGACATTTTGTAAAATACACTTGTAATTCTGTTGGATGCAGAGCTTTAATTTAGCATCACACACAGAGAACTGCTTCTCATTTGTTCATGTTAATTGTGTTTTGTGTCTCTGTGTGTGGTTTGTATGTGTATGCATGTGCTTGAGTGTGTGTGTGTGTGTGTTAGTGTTACTTTTATGAGCCATTGTTTTATTTAATGTCAGTCTTAGTCCAGTTTCAATCGCCCTTGTTAGTTTCTATCACATTTAGTCAACCTCACCTTGTCTTTATTTAGTCAAGTTTTAGTCGACTAAAAGTCGAGCCTTTTTGTCTTTATTTTAGTCCAAGATCTTTATCTTTATCCAAGTCATTTTAGTTTAGTCGACAAAAACTGTTGACATTTTAGTCTAGTTTTAGTCAGAACAATTATTTTATCAGCAAATAATATAGAACCATCTTATCTAAAAATGATTTCAATTAGCATTTTCTCTCATCCTTTTGATTGGATGACACATCCATTTGAAAAACACAATTTGAAGGAATACAGTACAATACACTACAACAAGACAACACCTGGTTATAGACAACGTCCAGTTCATCCAACTGATTGTAGTATAGCCTAACATTGTCCGGTCAAAACCACCAGCCCAGTAGCTACAAGCACGCACGCACACACACACACACACACACACACACACACACACACACACACACACACACACACACACACACACACACACACACACACACACACACACACACACACACACACCACCAACAACAACAACAACAACAACAAACAACCACACACACACACACACACACACACACACACACACACACACACACACACACACACACACACACACACACACACACACACACACATATATACACACACACACACACACACACACACACACACACACACACACACACACACACACACACACACACACACACACACACACACACAATGTGGGGACATTACACATAGTCTACTATATTTGTGGGGACATTCCATTCATTTTTAACCCTAACCCTAACCCTTAACCTAAACACCTTGTGGGGACATATTAATTTGTCCCCACAAGTTTTTTTCCTCCGATTGTACTATCTTTGTGGGGACATGAGGTCCCCACAAAGTAGTAATTCCCTGTCCACACACACACACACACACACACACACACACACACACACACACACACACACACACACACACACACACACACACACACACACACACACACACACCAGTGTTCACTAGTCCCTCCCTAACATTTTATTATAGTTTTTATTTGTTGACGAAATTGTCAGTACACTTAGTGGTAGTTATCTATTAACTAGTTATAACAGATTGTTATTCTAAAGTGTTACAGACATGGCTGTAATGTTTTTCAAATTACCCTTCTCATTCAAGGGTTGGATTCCAATTAAACCATCTCCTCCCAAGCACAAAACACAGCACTCTCCCCCCCCCAATAGTGTTAATTGTATGAGCCATCTTTTTTTAATCTAATGTCAGTCCAGTTTCAATTGCCCTTGTTAGTTTTTATGAGTTTTTGTCATCATAGCTTAGTGTTTATCTAGTTTGTATTTATTGACAAAATTGTCTGTATATTTAGTCTTAGTTTTAGTCATCAGCTTAGTTTTTATCTAGTTTTTTATTTAGTTTTTGTCAGTGAAAAAAAAGGTAGTCGATTTTTCTTCTTTTTTTTTAAGATTTGTTTTTGGGCTTTTTATGCCTTTATTGATAGGACAGTAGACTGACAGGAAATGGGGAGAGAGATGGGGAATGACATGTGGCAAAGGTCGTCGGGTCAGGAATCGAACCGGCGACGCCAGCAGGCATCATAGCCTAGTATGTGGTATGCGCCTTGACCACCAGGCCAGCGGGCGCCCCCGATTTTTCTTCTTAGTTTTAGTTGACAAAATTAACACTAGTGTGTGTACATGTTTGTATCCTAGGAATTCCCCTAACACCAGACGTGAACATTGGTCTAGCACCAGGTATGTCTGTTACAACCTGTCTATTGTTTGTTATGTATTATTTTAAACAGTTTCAGCAAACATTTTCAGTTTGCTTGTCTATGTCCTCACATTGGCCGGGTTTCCCAAAGCGCAGTCGTACCGGGGTCATACGAAGGCCTCCGTAGGACACGACGAAGGCTCCGGTCTTTATGATGATGGTGTTTCCCAAACGCGCTCGCAAGCGCCTCTCTCAAAACAGGCTATGCATGCCCTTAGGCTGGCCAAAGCCTTGTATTAGAGACATGGCCCCATGTGAACGGATTTTTTATTTTATAGGCTACTATGACACTATTGTAGACTAGAGCATTGGTTCTCAAAATGAGACTCGGGGACCCCCTGGTATCCTTGATATCGATTCGATGAAGCGGGGGCCCGAGGCTCTCTCTTGTCCGTCCAACACACAACCCGTCATGCTAATAAGGCTGTGCTCAATTTTCAAGGCTGTTGTGCGCTCAGTCTTGGCTGTGATAACTATAGGGCTACAATTAGTCAGTGTTGTCAAAATGAACTAGTTCAAGTTTAAAACTTCTAAAATGAACTATTTCATTTCATAGTTCATAATTCTAGATTTTTAACTAAAGTTCATGGTTCCCCAAAATGAACTAACTTAGTTCTTTTTAGTTAATTTTTTAACCATAATATTTTTATACGTTTGGCTATTTAAAAGTTCAGCTCAGTGGCCTAGTGGTTTGAGTGTCTGCACTGAGACAGCCTATAAGCTTGTTCTTTTTTATGTAAGTGTGTGTTGTGTTGTGGTGCGCTCTCTCAGTATATCAAACAAGCGAGACGCATAACATAAAAAATATAGTTCACCTTTGTATCTTTATATATTTTTAATATATAAATATAGTTCACTATTGTTTATTTTTTATAGCAGGTGTGTAGAATACTCTGCCATCCACTTGACTTAGATAGTTTTTTTTAACCCATTTAGTGCTCCAGACATGAACGGGTTAAATGTCCAGCGTGCCTCTCGCAGGGCTCTATACGCGGCCAGTATCTTATTTTGAAGGCCAGAAGTCCATTGCGTAAACACTTCCGGGTTGACGTCATGACGTCATTCAACCGAAGCGGTCGTCACCCCATGCCGTGTCTAAAATGGCCGATCGATGCCTTTGTTATTATGTTATTGTAGCGAGAATCTAATGCCATCCTTGGCTTTAAAAGTGTTGTTTGGAGAAAATGGACATTAAAGATGAGATTCCCCGTCGGCCTCCATGTTATGGGATTACTATTTTGTGCACGTGGATCCGTGATGATGATGAATCGGCGAGGCCGATCGTGCCAGGACCTTCCGCCGGGCTATAGGGTAGGAGTATTTTTCACGAGTATACTCGGGATCGGCTAGAAAAGAGTTAAACTATACTTTTATACTTAGTTATAGTGCTGAGCTTGCTACGAAGGGTGCTTAGGGCGCCCCTTAAAAAGACAGGAAAGGGGTTTGCTTCTAAGATCCTCCTGCAGGAGACCTTACGATGGGTTTCCGAAAGCCCTCGTAGCTCTTGATTGACAGGTGCCTGCGCAGGCTACGAAGGCGTTCTTGAAATGGTTTGCTGCTACGATAGGTCTCCACGACCATGCGTGAGCTTACGAAGCCTCAAAATCGCTTTGGGAAACGCGACCATTGACATTTAGGTTTGATTTAGAATCCAATAATGTGGGTTTTAAGTTTACAGCCAAATGTGTTGTTTGATTTTGATATGTTATCAACAACAACCAGGACACTGTACTGTTGTCCTAAATAATGTGTACAATAAACAATTCAGCAGTCAGACAAACTCTTGACAACTCCTGACAACTCATGGGATACAGGATAAACACGTGTAAATTCATGATGATGACAATTGCAACTGGAAAACACTATACAAGTATAGATAAATTATTGTTTTGTGGTTCTCTCTCTAAATTGGATAAAAGTAAAAATTAGGGCTTAAGTGGATAATTGTAATTAACTGTGATTAAACGCGAACCCTAGTGTTGCTATTTACCATAACATGCACTTATTGTTATTTTCTGTTCTTTGATCATTTAGGAACTCCTGCTGCTGAGTGGCAAAAACAACTTAAGTCTATTCTGAGGGAGAAATTTCAGTATGTGTTAGAGTGGAACAGAAAAAACACAGAAAAAACGTTTCTGAATAAGCACTACACAGAGCTCTACATCACAGACGGAGACTGTGGACAGGTCAATCTAGAACATGAGGTCAGACAAATTGAAGCAGCATTCAGGAAACCAGCCAGACCAGAAACACCAATCAAATTAGAAGACATCTTTAAACCGTTACCTGGACAACATGAACCAAACAGATTAGTGATGACGAAGGGAGTGGCTGGCATTGGTAAAACAGTGTTAACTCAGAAGTACACTCTGGACTGGGCAGAAGACAAAGCGAACCAGGATATTCACTTCATCTATCCATTCACTTTCCGAGAGCTGAATTTGTTAATAAAGGAGAAATACAGCTTGGTGGAACTTATTCGTCGTTTTTTTGGTGAAGACAAGAAAGCAGAAATCTGCAGTTTACAAGAGTCTCAAGTTGTGTTCATTCTTGATGGTTTAGATGAGTGGAGGAATTCCTTAGACTTTGAGAAAAGTCAAAATGAGATCTGTACTGATGTCAACAAGCAAATGTCACTGGATTTGCTCCTAACAAACCTCATTAGTGGACACCTGCTACCCTTAGCTCGCATCTGGATAACCACACGACCTGCTGCAGCCACTCTGATCCCTAGAAATTATGTTAACCTAGTGACAGAGGTGAGAGGTTTCACTGACCCCCAGAAGGAGGAGTACTTCAAGAAGAGATTCAGTAATCAAAAACAGGCCAGTGAAATCTACTCACACGTCAAGAAAAACCGAAGCCTCCACATAATGTGTCACATCCCAGTCTTCTGTTGGATCATTGTTTCAGTTGTCCAGAAAACAGTGAAGAAACTGATGTTGCCAAATACCCTGACCGAGATGTACATCCGCTTCATGAAGTTACAGACCAAAAACATGAAGTACAAGTATGACAAAACATCAACAAAGGAGGCCATAATGTCTCTGGGAAAACTGGCTTTTGAACAGCTCGATAATGGTAACCTGATCTTCTCTAAAGCGGACCTGGATGATAGTGGCATTGATATCAACGATGCAACACGGTACTCAGGAGTGTTCACACAGATGTTTCAAGAGATAAAGGGTGGGTGGCTCAAGGAAGAGGTATTCTGCTTTGTCCATCTGAGCGTTCAGGAGTTTCTGGCTGCTGTTTATTTCTTTGTCTCATTCATCAACAAAGATGTCAGCTTTCTGTCAGATATAGAACAATCCTCCATGCTACACCTCTACCAGAGTGCTATAGACAAGGCCATTCAGAGTAAAAATGGACACTGGGACTTGTACCTCCGTTTCCTGCTGGGCCTCTCAGTGGAAACCAATCAGACTCTCTTAAAAAAATTGTTGGGACAGACAAATCAAAGAAAATTCGAGCAGATCAGGAAGATCAATGAAGAAATAATCAATTACATTAAGAAGAAGATCAGAGAGAATCCCCCTCCAGAGAGAAGCATCAACCTGTTCCACTGTCTGAATGAGATGAATGATCATTCTCTAGAGAAGGAGATCCAACAGTACCTGGAGTCAGGAAGACTTGCCAAAACACAACTCTCTCCTGCTCACTGGTCAGCTCTGGTCGTCATGTTGCTGTCATCAGAAAAGGAGCTGGGCGTGTTTGACCTGAAGAAATACCAAGCTTCAGAGGAGGCTCTTCTGATTCTGCTGCCAGTGATCCAAGCCTCCACTAGAGCTCTGTAGGTGAACTCATAACTGGATGTACAAGAATGTAACCACTTGTAACACTGCCTGTGCTAATGACCTTAAAGGACAACTTTAGTTTTTTACAACAAGGGTTCATATTTTAGATTGTAATTGAAGAATATAAAAGATGGGTGTTAAATTGATTTCATTTACTTCTTTCTATTGTTTTAGAGATTCTTATTTCAGTGGTTGGGGGCATGCGTAAGTGGCTAAATATGTCATTTTACACAGAATAAGCGCATTCCCAAGATACAAAGCAACCTTTCATGGTTGGATGTGACTTATGGGGGCTAGAATAGCAATAAAGAAACTGCTGGCTTATTGTGTCTAAAAAGACATATTGAGCCACTTGTACGCAAGCCCCACATTTTAGCACGGTAAAAGCGATAAAACAATAGAACGAAGCAAATGAAAACATTTTAACACTCACTTTTTCTTTTCTCTAATTACAATCTAAAATATGAACCCTTGTTGTAAAAAAACAAAGTTGTCCTTTAATAGACAGCGCCTGAGTTCTGAATTATAACATCCAACTATGAATTTATACTATTGATTGCGACCGTCAGGTCGCACTTACTATCAAAACCACCACAAAGTCTAAGTAACTCCGTCCGTCCCTCCGTCTGTCTGTCACACCTCACACGTCACACTCTTGCCCTGCTCATATCTCCGCAACCGTTGCCCCGATCCATGCCAAATTTTGCACACACGTTCCTTGCCTGCCAAACTACAACCTCCAAGGACCCCCGGAGCTCCAGGGACCGCCAGGTCCCTGGGGGACCCCCAGATGTAAAAAATGACCAAATGTGCAAAAATGACCAAATGACCACCCCAACGGGGCTGCTCACGGGGAATTCCCGGGGACCACCGACTCCTGGTGCTCCAGAACGGATGCAAAAGTGGTGGCGCCCCCAGTGGAGGACCCCCTCCACTGCAGCTCACATAAAATGCCGTAACTCGGGCTAGGAGCGTCCGGGAGAGCCGGGGCCGGTACCTATTCGTCCGCCAAGGCAACGCGGAGACCCCACCCCTCATTTCTCACATGCCCCTCTTCTAGCGCCACCATGAGACCGATTCTTGCAAAACACATTTTTGGACACTGCTCCTACAGATTTTGCCCTAAAATCACACAAATCGGTACACACTATGTCTACACGTCCCCCTACACTCAGGAACCAATGCCACTTACAGCCCTCTTTGTGTATACATGTCACCTGACGGTCGCTTATCTCCCGATTAGGGAGTCTTACTGGTTATATAATGTGACTCTTATTTTACACCAGAAAGTGTCACACTAGACATGTGACAGTTAACCTATGCTAAAGAACAACACAGTGGTATAAAAGGGTTTATATTTATTCACCATAAGTCAATAAGGGCATAAATGTAAAGATGACCAAAACACTTCCCTTTAAAAGGGTTAAACTTCCAATAACCTTAAAGGTAGAAAAACACAGAAAAGGTTACCCTACCTGTCTCTAAAGGACTCAGTGCAAACTATACCCAGGTAGGTTCTGAAACCTCACACACTTGATTTGAAACCATCTGGTAAAATTACCCTTTTTTGGACCTGTTGGCTTATAAATTGACTGCCTAATATTAAGGTTTTGGAAATAGGCACTAATAACGCTGGGCAATTTACCCAGGGGTTACACACTTAAGTCCTATACCAAATAACACAGGAACAAAATAGCATACAGTATCTACAACCTGTCCGTTCATGATTTTTTTGTGGGCTTGTAGATCAGCTATCTTTTTTAATTTAATTTTATTATCAAAATAGGAATGGAAGGGTGAAATAAGTTAATTGATTTGAACAATAATGTTTCTTCAGGCTGAGTTGGCCTCTCGGAGAGAGCTGAGGAGAGAATTACTCCATTTGCAAACAAAAATATATATAACTGACTGACAGCTATATTGGCAAAAAGTTGATAAAATGTGCAAAACACCTTAACAGGCCGAACCCTGTATAGACTCTGTAAACACTTCCAATAATGAATGAAATGGACCCTTTTCAACTAACCTGTGTCAGAGTAATATGAATTTATATATAAATATATATATATATATATATATATATATATATATATATATATATTTCTTTACTGGAACAGTAATATATGAATTAACTGCTACCTTTAAAATTGACCCCAACAGTATATCCCTTTTTTCATAACACTTCTTAAAAATGTAAACCCCAAAATAGAATGCTTAAACACCTACTGTAACTACTGTAAACCTCCTCTCACTGTAGAAAGGACACCATTTATAAATTCAACAACACAAATATACCTTGTACAGTAGTGGGCCCACTTATGAAACAGAACAAACAAAAAGCCAGCAATAAGTGGATTAACCAAACAAAAAGAAAACGTTGCAGGCCTGTTTGACACCGATGTGCCGTTTTATGAATGGAGTGATGAAGCTTCTTCACTCACGTGAGCCTAGGTGCAAAGGGTTACTCACGGTCTCACCCAACACAGTTCAGAGTTCAGACTCAAGTCTTTTTTTACAGTTCCAAAAGGAAAAGACGAACGGTCTCACCACGTCCTACGATGCCAGAGGAACACCCAGCTTTTCCGGTCGCAGGGTGCGCTATCTGGTTCTCAGAAGACAGTCTCTATATTCCAAAACAAACGCACTGTCCGCCGTTGTAGAATAGTTCACGTCACGTTAGCCACGTTAGCTTGAGGCTAATAACAACAGTGCAGCTGTTTAATACTGCACGAAACGTCTGCTTACTGTGGTAATGTCTCCCCAAAACGAACTCGTCTTGAATCCAGTCTTAAAGTAGTGTTCAGTCGTCAATACATATGGGTTAAACACTCAAAGTTGTAAAGACTAGGCTCACTCTTATAACGTGATGCTTTTGTTTTCATTCACGTCTTCTCCCAGTCACACACCAAACTTTCCCCCAACCCTCTAGCACACACACATTTGTTTTTGCACGTCCCGCCCCCCAACCAATCATATGCTCTAGACAATGAAGGACCATCACCATGACCAATCAGAGTTAAAAGAAAAAAGTAAAAGAAATAGAATACACATCAAGTTAGGCTGATCTCTTGAAGTGAACCAGATCCTTTTTTGGTCCTGTTGGCTTATAAATTGACTGCCTAATATTAAGGTTTTGGAAATAGGCACCCAGGGGTTACACACTTATGTGCTATACCAAATAACACAGAAAAAATAGCATACAGTATCTACAACCTGTCCGTTCATGATTTGTTGTGGGCTTGTAGATCAGCTACCTTTTATTTTATTTTATTATCAAAATAGGAATGGAAGGGTGGAAAACATTATTATTTGAACACTAATGTTTCTTCAGGCTGAGTTGGCCTCTCGGAGAGAGCTGAGGAGAAAACTACTCCATTTCGATATCAAACTCATCCATTAGTCACTGATTGAAGACCCGCACAATGATTATCAGCATGTAGGAAGCTCTGTCTGCCTGTCTTTTGGGCCTGTGTGGATTGCTATGGAGAGATGGAAATATTTATATTTACAACCAGAAACAGAAGCTAATTAAGCTTTTGCAAGCTTTCGAAAATACACGTCTGAGCATGGCATTTATTGTGCACGTATGTGTTTGGAAAGCTCCAATTTATTGATGTCAATCATACCAGCTACACCATACGCACAGATAAGGCATGCAAATGTTCTGTTCTGTTTTTATTGTGGTGGCTAGCTGCAGCAACAATGACACATAATCCAGATCTATAATCAATAATATGCACACTAGCAAGTAGTAGCCAGGCTATTTGTCTCCAAATTGAATCATCTTTTCATGGCAGCCTACTGAAATCTCCATGAAGTCTTGGCCATCTGTACATGACTTGGGTCTATTTTACTAATAGATAGCTAGTTAACAGGATGGGAGAAACCATAACCCCCATTCAACGGATTTTATTATTATCCTCAGAAATAATGATAAAATAATACAAATACTAACTGAAATGTTTTTTAAAGTTCCATTGAAAGTTGTATGAAGTTTTATTTTTTTCCCCCACTTATACTAATAACTGGATATGTTTCTTGTATAATGTGATGTTTCTTTAATAGAAACATAAATACAATGATGTAATCCCTGCTGTTTCTTCAGGCTGGATGGCTGTAACCTGACAGAGAGATGTTGTGAGGAGTTATCGTCAATTCTCAGCTGCAGCTCCTCTGGTTTGACAGAAATGGATCTAAGTAATAATGATTTGCACGATTTAGGCGTTAAGCGTCTCTGTGTTGGATTGAAGAGTCCACACTGTACACTGGAGACCCTCAGGTCAGTATTCATGAACCTGTTCAACAGATGACAATTCTCGAGTAATTATAGAGCTTATCCTTATTACTTTTGTTTTTTGTGTGTTGGGGAGTGGGGGGTGGGGACACACAGACAATTGCTGTTGTATATAATATAAAATAATGAAGGTCTGTTATTCTTGTGTTAAAAGGGAGGGAGCATCAAGTAAAGTTAAAGTGCATCTTGTCATATTAGACTTGTAGGTCTATATATTGTAGGCCTAACCTACTTAAAATGGCAAATACAGGTAGAGAGGAGGTAGGGTGGGCAGTAGGGAAATCTGGGCACCATTTTGGGGAGAAGACTGGGCACTAAGAGTGGGCACCAGGAACAGTGGGCATTATAACCCTAAGACTTCAAAGTATTTCAATTTTGGTGCCAGGATTTCCTAATGCTCACTCTTCCGAGGTCTGGTGCCCACTGTTTTATGCCCACCTTTCCCAAGTGCCTCACTCTTCCGAGGTGCCCAGATTTCCTGGGGCCTACTCTTCCAAGGCCTGGTGTCCACTTGTTTTGGTGCCCAGATCTTGAAAAAAAACAGTTACCATCTTGGATTTTGAGTTGCCAGAACCTTTTTCCATATATAATAAGAGTGGCCCTTACAGAGTATTTGTGCCAAATTTCATCTGTGTGTTACAACCTGAAAGATTATATCATTATCTGTTCCGCTAAAGTGGCAGCCATCTTGAAAAAAAAGAAAAAAGGAAAGGAAAAAAAGTCACCATCTTGGATTTTTTAGTGGCCAGTGTCTTTGTGTGTGGCCCTTATTGTGCCACATTTCATGCTTGCATCACAAAGTGAATGATTCTTTTGAAATTTGCCTTTAATCTGCTGTGATATAGCCAAAAGAGAGCACTTTCGTCCCACAACTCTCTCTGGCAACATTTTCCTACATAACAAAAAATATAACCTAGCATGATAGGTAAACATTACATAAAGGTTTAATGTACAAATAGGTCTACAGGATGTAATAGGTTTGACTTTGTATATATTAGGGTGCATCAAATTTCAATGCAAAATATTTAACGTCAAAATTTCATTTCATTCCATCTTGAACTTTGTTCCACTGTCTATACAAATGATTTTAGCAAAGTTTGGGGAAAATTCATTCATAGTTAGAGGTGCAACGCAGCATGTCAAATTTAGGGAAAAGTGACATTTCGGCTGCTTTTAGAGCTTTCATTTCTTGATAACATGACATGACAATTTCTCCAAAATACAACAAATAGTTTGTGAGAAGGTGTTTCTGACAAGAGAAAAGGTGTTTTAATCAAGAAGAAACATTTACATTTTCATTTAAAGTCACTGAAAAATGTTTGAAAATATTGAAATATTGTCCTAGTTAAGTGACATTCCGGCTGCTTTTAGAACTCATTTCTTGATAACATGACACTGCAATTTCTAAAAAAATACAAGAAATAGATTGAGAGGAGGTGTTTCTGCCAAGAGACAAGGTGTTTAATCAAGAAGAAACATTTACATTTTCATTGAAAAATGTTTAAAAATATTGAAATATTGTCCTAGTCATTCACTGTGTTCAGCTTGCGCTTGTAGGAGCGAAGATTGGGCTGTTCACGGCTCAACTAAATGCAGCACATTCTGAAGGTGTTGCTCACTTGGCTGCTGCCACAAAGTCTGATGTGAGTTTGACCCCTCGCTTGGCACAGTCATTCACAACATTGATGGCACGCACATTCACCACACCTGCCTGGAATGATGCACTGGTACCCCAATCCTCTACATTGAGTGGAAGAAATGCTGTATCGATTTGCAACTGGTGCATACCGAACCAGCAGTCTGGGTTGGCAAGGTCGGCTAACCTGGTGGCCGGTGAGGGGACTTTGGCTTACCGAAACCAGTGCCAAAGTGCTACTGTGGGGCTTGCATGGGGAGGTTAACTGGTTTGTGCTCCAAGATGGCATCCACAAGTGCATGCTGCTGATTAGCTGGTGCTGAGGAGTGCCAGGGGCAGCATCTAGTGTGCCCCATCCACAAAGAGGAAAGACGAGGCGTGCGGAGAGATGATCACCTGGCTGACATGCAAACTACTACAGGGCTGGTGCTGTGTCGACCAGGTTGTCAATATGGTATTCGACACCACTTCATCAAACACAGGCAATCTCACAGCAGCCTGCATTGCCATCCAGCTCTCACTTGGTAGACCACTGCTCTTGTCCGGGTGCTGGCATCACATTGGTGAGGTGCTCCTCAGCCACATCTTCACTGACCTCACCCTCACCAGAGGTTGTTTAGGTGTCTAAAGTACAACTGGAGCGTGCTGCTGCACAACTACAGTGGCCCATTGTTCCTGGGCAAGTTAAGTGCTGAATTCACCATGTGTGCTGCAGCAGTGATAGACTACAGACGAGGTGAGTGCGACTACCATGACTTTGTGCAGCTGTGTCTTCTCTGGGTGCAGATGATGTAGACTCCAGTAAACTTCCAACGGCCTGGACTGTGCACAAGGCGCGCTGGATGGGCAAGCTCCTCTGCACTCTCTAGCTGGCTTTGATGGAACAGCACATCTTGCATCCCCATGGCACCATCACCACACGGCAGCAGGTGCCAAAGATTCTGGCATTTGCCAACTTCATTACGCACATCTACGCAACATGGTGGCTGACCTGTAACAGCAGTAGATGCCGCACGGAATTACCTCAAACAACTCAAATCAAATCAAGCAACATCAGCCATGAAAGCGCAGGAAGCACCACTAGATGCTGCCCCTGGCAGTCCTCAGCACCAAGATGCCAGCCAGCTGATCAGCAGCATGCACTTGCGGATGCCATCTTGGAGCACAAACCAGATAACCTCCCCATGCAAGCCCCACAGTAGCACTTTGGCACTGGTTTCGGTAAGCCAAAGTTTCCAGTCCTCTCACCGGCCACCAGGTTAGCCGACCTTGCCAACCCAACCTGCTGGTTTGGTATGCAGCAGTTGCAAATCGATACAGCACTTCCACTTAATGTAGAGGATTGGGGTACCAGTGCATCATTCCAGGCAGGTGTGGCGAATGTGCGTGCCATCAATGTTGTGAATGACTGTGCCGAGTGAGGGGTCAAACTCATATCAGACTTCGTGGCAGCAGCCAAGTGAGCAACACCTTCAGAATGTGCTGCAATCAGTTGAGCATGACCGCCGTGAACAGCTCAATATTCGCACCTATAAGAGGGCGGCATAGCTCAGGGGTAGAGAAACTGGTATTAGAGCACGAAGGGTATAAATCCCGAAGGGTTCCCAGTTCGAATCCGGGCTCCCCCTGAGTTAATGTCGAAGGGTCCTTGGGCAAGACTCTGAACCCCTAATTGCCTCCGGTGAGTAGGTTGGTGCCTTGCATGGCTTCCTCCGCCACCGGTGTATGAATGTGTGTGTGAATGGGTGAATGTAATGCACAATCTATGTAAAGCGCTTTGGATTAAAAGCGCTATATAAATGCACCATTTACCATTTACCATTTAAGAGCAAGCTGAACACAATGAATGACTAGGACAACATTTAAATATTTTTCAGTGACTTTCAATAAAAATGTAAATGTTTCTTCTTGATTAAACACCTTTTCTCTTGGCAGAAACACCTCCTCACAAACTATTTGTTGTATTTTTGAGAAATTGGCATGTCATGTTATCAAAAAATGAGAGTTCTAAAAGCAGCCGAAATGTCACTTAACTAGGACAATATTTCAATATTTTCAATACTTTTTCAGTGACTTTCAATGAAAATATAAATGTTTCTTCTTGATTAAACATGCTTTCTCTTGTCAAAAACACCTTCTCACAAACTATTTGTTGTATTTTTGAGAAATTGTCATGTCATGTTATCAAGAAATGAAAGCTCTAAAAGCAGCCGAAATGTCACTTTTTCCTAAATTTGACATGCTGCGTTGCACCTCTAACTATGAATGAATTTCCCCCAAACTTTGCTAAAATCATTTGTATAGACAGTGGAACAAAGTTCAAGATGGAATGAGATGATTTTTTTTTGCATTGAATTTTGATGCACCCTAGTATATATATATATATATATATATATATATATATATATATATATATATATATATATATATATATATGTGTGTATTTAAATACTGTGTATATATATATATATGTGTATATATATATACTGTGTGTATATATATGCATGTGTGTGTGTGTGTGTGTGTGTGTGTGTGTGTGTGTGTGTGTGTGTGTGTGTGTGTGTGTGTGTGTAGGCTATATATATATATATATATATATATATATATATATTACCCTGCTTGTTTGAATGCTTTATTCTGATTGGTCAGTTGCTGAAATCAGCGGTCTGTTATTTCTGGATAACAGACCGCTCCGCTCTACAACAGACCGCTGCCTAATCAAAGACTCAGAGCACCTGCTGCAGTCAAGCTGTGCTGCATGAATTTAGTGCCGTATCCATAAACAACCACATGTAAAAATATTTTAAGCGAGAAATAGACAACGTAGTATCAGAAAATGGATTCTATCTAATCAGCACTTCCTTGTTTTCCAAGAAGACCATGTTGCGCTGGGAGCACTTCCAGCCGTCTGTAATCAAGGAAATACTTTTGTTTTGTTATCAGTCCGTCGGGAGCCAGTATTTATCACACACACACACACACACACACACACACACACACACACACACACACACACACACACACACACACACACACACACACACACACACACACACACACACACACACACACACACACACACGGCTGGGACTCTGATTAATTGCGATTAATTACAGAAAATTAAGGCGATTGAAAAAATTAACGCATTTTAATCGCACTTAGTTTTTGCAAAACAGAACCTTCAGTTTCGGGCATATCACAACCTGGCCCGTAGGGCCATGACAAATCGAGGAGGACACGTAGTAGTGGTTTTTAAAGTATAACAATAATTTATTAACAAAAGGTTTAAATCATATTTACAAGAGTTTGAGGTGTGTAGGTTAGTAATCAGTAGGGTCAGCAATGCATGGATGTGTGGTAAGTGTAGTGTGGGGGGTTGTAAGGTGTATAAACTAAACATAAGGAAACTAAACAAAAGGGTGCTGTCGTCTTGAAAAGGAGAGACCACCCAGTCTTTTATAGGGCTCCCTGGAGTACTGGCCAGGTGCTCCCAATGCACCTAATCATCAGGCTCCAATTAGCCCTATTCACCGCCCGCCCACTCAGCATCCCCCTGGTGCTGAAGTCACGTTTTGAAGGGGCAAACCCTACTATAAGCCTATAGAGTTAACACAGAAATAGCAAATGTAAGGCAATTTACAAATAGTAAAGTATAAAATACGGCTAGCATGATCAAGAACACAAGATAGTAAAAGGCACAAAGCATTATAATTTACTTTACCGTTCGAAATAATGATTTGTTGGCTTTAAGTCCAGCTATTTCTGTTATAGTTTCCACTTCTAAACTCAGCACCAGTAGTCGGGGGCGTTAGGGATATTTCGCGCTAATCAGTCTAAAAGTGCCAAATTTTGCACAGATGTAGCTCAGGGCATGCTCTAATGATTTAGCTACCACAGCGGCCAAATCAAGTTGGGCTCCCATCGACTTTCAATACAGGAGGAAAATACCCAGAAAAACACTTTTTTCTGGGTATTTAAGTAGGATGTGAGGGGTCTAACTAGGGGTTTGTCATGATGCTGAATCCATTGCAAGCATTTGTTTTGCACAAAAAACATTCCTTGGGCTATAAATGGCCTCAGAAAACGATACATGTATGGGTGAGCATTCATGTTAGTCGGAGGCCTTAGGGTTTTTTTTCTCGTGCTAATCAGTCTAAAAGCGCAAACTTTTGCACAGATGTAGCCCAGGGCATGCTCCGGCCAAATCAAGTTGGGCTCCCATCGACTTTCAATACAGGAGGAAAATACCCAGAAAAACACTTTTTTTCTGGGTATTTAAGTAGGATGTGAGGGGTCTAACTAGGGGTTTGTCATGATGCTGAATCCATTGCAAGCATTTGTTTTGCACAAAAAACATTCCTTGGGCTATAAATGGCCTCAGAAAACGATACATGTATGGGTGAGCATTCATGTTAGTCGGAGGCCTTAGGGTTTTTTTTCTCGTGCTAATCAGTCTAAAAGCGCAAACTTTTGCACAGATGTAGCCCAGGGCATGCTCTAATGATTTAGCTAGTGCGCCCGAGTCGGCGACCCTCAGGGTTGCCACAGCTCCAGAAAACACCCACAAAACTCTGAAAAGTGATGACTCATCACTTTTCATCACTAAGCCATCGTTTTCTGGGGCCATTTGTAGCCCAAGGAATGTTTTTTGTGCAAAACAAATGCTTGCAATGGATTCAGCATCATGAAAAACCCCTAGTTAGACCCCTCACATCCTACTTAAATACCCAGAAACAAAGCCCTAGCTATATCATTAGAGCATGCCCTGGGCTACATCTGTGCTAAGTTTTGCGCTTTTAGACTAATTAGCACGAAATTACCATGTCATCTCCCTAACGCCCCCGACTACAGGAAGTTGCTGAGAGATTTGCTGAGTGGGCGGGCCATGAATAGGGCTAATGGGCCGACACCCATAGGCTGTGTCCGAAATGCAGAACACGTTCCCTACTCCCTAACCCAAGTGAGGGATCCAGATGTAGTGTACTACAGTAGTGAACAAATCAGCGCATTTCGGACACTACTCCGTCGCCATCTGGTTAAAACGCTCAGAGCCTTGGCTTTTGGAGCAATAAATAATAGCCGATCTACAAGCTCTCAACAGGGGGCAAAGCGACGCATTGTGAGCTTGTACATCAACTCCCCAATGCTTGTGGATTGTAAATAACATACCAACATGTTGCGGTGTTATTATGAGAAATAGGCCTATATAATTGTTTTCATTTATCACAATTCAATAAAATAATGTTAAGAAAGAAAAAAAAATATATATATATATATATGTTACAGTATGTTCAAGAAACCAGTAAAAGTTGTCAAGGAGCACTCGTTTTGACGTTCACCACACACTAATCACCACCAGATGGCGACGTCAGCCACTGCTCTGCCATTCACCAGAGTGTATATAAGAGAGTTACGTCACGCTTTGAACTCGCCGCAGACCGGAAGTGTTTACTCTTTATTTACTAGCCTAGCCTAGCCTAGCCTAGCCTAGCCTAGCCATTAGCTCCATTGTAGTCACTTGGACAGGGCGTTTAACGTGCGCTTGCCCAGGCCTTACGGCCTGGGCATAAATATAACGATTGCATTCACCACGGCTTCGTAACTCGCGCGGCGCTCCGCCGGCCGCGCGGCCCTGGCCCGCTCTTCGCGGCCACTCGCGCCTGCGGCGCTCGGGGGCGAAGAGCAGGACCAAGGTCCGCTGGCCTTCGCGCCGCTTGGGGCTTCGTGGACCCAGGGGGGCCTCGTAACTCGTTTGGGCTTCGTGGATACAGGGGGGCTTCGGTAGCCGCTCGCAGTGTCGTGGACAATAGAGCGGCGCACCGCCTGGAGTACGTTGTTGTGGCGACCGCTTGCTCCGCCCCGTGCCGCACCACGAGTGCTCCGCGTCTCGAATGTGCTGTTTCTCTAATATACTATGACATATATATATATGTTACAGTTAGTTTGGGTAACTCAGTTAGATTGGGGTAGGAGCGCTTGTTTTTGTTCACCTCATGTGACCTCAGTCAAATTATTCCTAGTTCCCCGAAGAGGCACTCCACGCCTGCTCCACATTGTGCACAAAAACGAGCGCTCCTGTTCTCAATCTAACCGAGTCTCAAACTAACTGTGACATATATATATATATATATATATATATATATATATATATTTTATTATTATTGTATTCATTCATTGGTGAATGAATGAATAATGTTTGTGTCACATTCATTTGTCTCACATGCAGACATACACCCATTTTTGGGATAAAATAGGTTATTCTTGCTAATTTAAATAACATTATTTATCATGATTATTATTATTATTATCAGCTGTGGAAGGTTGGGAAGAAAAGAGAGAGAACGAAATACAAAAGCCTGCAGCGTCTATTCTCGTATGCTCTTCATTAACAACTTTAGAGCTTTTTTCATCATTTGTTCTCTGGTGGCAAGGCTGTGGACATTTGTACGATTGTCTTGTTTTAGCCGGTGGTTCTGCTACGAGCGGCTCTGTTGCTTTTGCTCAGCAACAGGTGGCTACGGCTAGCTGCGTTCGTTGCCTCCTGCCCAGAGACGAGCCTGCAATGTGCGTGTGCACACAGCATGTGCGTGCTCAAAGCGCGAGACAGCGGCCGCAGCGCAGTGCATTGTGGGGCGGTAGGGCTTGAATAGTGACCATCGAATGCACACTACAAATCCAAATGCATTGTGGGATACTTCAGTACACTATATTAGGGTACAAAAATGCTCACTATACATTCGGACACTATTTCAAAATGGTGGAGCCCCCTTTTAGTACACTATATTAGAGAATAGGGTGGATTTTGGACGCAGCCATAGGCTCTGTGGGAGAAGCACACATACCACCATACTTGTACATGAACTACACAGGCCCTACAGGCCAGGCCAAGGGGCTGTGACAATACCGATCATAGCATGTACCAACCAAGAAGAGACGACAAACGCAAAGGGGGAAGTAGCCGATCAGAGCGCTTTGCTCATACCTGCCAACCTCAGACCGTCAGAAAACAGGAGATCTTCTGTTTTGGGGGACATTCTGGAACAGAAGACATGGTCAAATAACAGGAGACTTCTTCCAAAAACAGGAGTGTTGGCAGGTATGGCTTTGCTTGGCCCAGTGGATGCGAAATTTATATATAAAAAACTCACTTGTTGATTCACTCGTACAACAAAATGTGTTTTACTTGAAGAAAATGCTTCTCAGGTCAAATATTTATATGGGATTAATTAATTACAAAGCCTTTGATTAATTCGATTTTTTAATCAAGTCCCAGCCCTATATATCTATATATATATATATATATATATATATATATATATATATATATATTAGGGCTGGGATGCGATTACAATTTTTTATCTAATTAATTACAGGCTCTGTGATTAATTAATCGCATTTTAATCGCACATCGATATTTGACCTGAAAAGCATTTTTTTTCAAGTAAAACACATTTTGTTGTACGAGTGAATCAACGATTGAGTTTTTAAATCGAAATTTCGCATCCAGTGGGCCAAGCAAAGCGCTCTGATCGGCTACTTTTCCCTTTGCGTTTGTTGTCTCTTCTTAAAATGCGTATTTTTTTTTAATCACGTTAATTTTCTGTAATTAATTATTCGCAATTAATCAGTTAAAGTCCCAGTCTTTAAAAAAAAAAATATATATATATATATATATATATATATATATATTAGGGTGCATCAAATTTCAATGCAAAAAAATTAACGTCAACATTTCATCTCACTCCATCTAGAACTTTGTTCCACTGTCTATACTCTATACAAATGATTTTAGCAAAGTTTGGTGAAAATTTATTCATAGTTAGAGGTGCAACAAAGCATGTCAAATATAGGAAAAAGTGACATTTCGGCTGCTTTTAGAACTCTCATTTCTTGATAACATGACATGGCAATTTCTCAAAAATACAACAAATAATAGAAAAGGTGTTTAATCAAGAAGAAACATTTTCATTGAAAGTCTCTGAAAAATGATTGAACATATTGAAATATTGTCCTAGACATTCACTGTGTCAGCTTGCGCTTGTAGGAGCGAAGATTGGGCTGTTCACGGCGGTCATGCTCAACTGATTGCAGCACATTCTGAAGGTGTTCCTCACTTTTTGCTGCTTCCACAAAGTCTGATGTGAATTTGACCCCACGCTCGGCACAGTCATTCACAACATTAATGGCACGCACATTCACCACACCTGCCTGGAATGATGCACTGGTACCCCAATCCTCTACATTGAGTGCAAGAAATGCTGGATCAATTTGCAACTGGTGCATACCGAACCAGCAGTCTTGGTTGGCAAGGTCGGCTAACCTGGTGGCCGGTGAGAGGACTGGAAACTTTGGCTTGCTGAAACCAGTGACAAAGCGCTGCTGTGGGGCTCGCATGGGGAGGTAATCTGGTTTGTGCTCCAAGATGGCATCCGCAAGTGCACGCCGCTCATCAGATGGCACCTTGGTGCTGAAGAGTGCCAGGGGCAGCATCTCACCAGACAGGTACCAGAGGTGCCTCTCCAGTGCTTTCATGGCTGACATTGCAATGCCCTCGTCAAGAGACTTGTACTGGTACAGGTTGTGGTACAGTTTGAGGTCATTCCATCCGCTGTCTGCAGGATTTTCACAGGTCAGCCACCATGTTGCGTAGATGTGCGTAATGAAATTCGCAAACGCCCGAATCTTCAGCACCTGCTGCTGTGTGCTGATGGTGCCCTGGGGAAGCAAGGCGATGTGCTGCTCCATCAAAGCCAGCTTGAGTGTGTAGAGGAGCTTGGCCATCCAGCGCGCCTTGTGCAGCGCTCCAGGCCGTTGGATGTTTACTGGAGTCTGTGCTACATCCTCTGCACCCAGATAGACAAGACACAGCTGCACAAACTCATGGTAGTCGCCTCGCTTGTAGTCAATCACTGCAGCAGCACATGCAGTGAGTTCAGTGCGCAACTTGGCCAGGAACGGTTGTTCAGTGTTGGCAGTGATGTAGCGGGACAATGGGTCACTGTATTTGTGCGGCAGCAAGTTCCAGTTGTCCTGTAGACGCTTAAACAAGGTAACCTCTGGTGAGCGTGACACCTCCACCTTGAGGCCAGTGAAGATTTGGCTGAGGATCACCTCACCAATGTGATGCCGGCACCCAGACCAGAGCAGTGGTCGACCAAGTGAGAGCTGGATGGCAATGCAGGCTGCTGTGAGATGGCCTGTGTTTGATGCAGTGGTGTCAAATGCCATGTTAACAACCTGGTCGGCACAGCACCAGTCCTGCAGTACCTTGCATTTCAGTCGGGCAATTATCTCTCCGCATGCCTCGTCTTTCCCCTTCGTATATGCTGGCACACCAAGCAGGTGTCAACCTGCTGTCCCAGTGCAGGGTGCACATTGGAGGTGGTGTCCACTGCCTGTGGAGTTCTTTACTGACATCCTCCAGCACTTTGCGGCGTGATCGATCAGCTGTCGCATAGGATGCAGAAACATTTGCACAATTACCACCCGACTCTGTGATCAGGCCTCGCGTAAAGGCAGCCTGCTGCATCGGTGTGATTTTTAACCGTGTAGCCAGTGACACAAGACTCGGCCGGCTGAGGATGTCGGGTGGAATTAAGACTGTGGTGCCAGTCTTCTTACACTTGCAGGAGGGTGTGTTCTCTGCCGGTAGAGTGGTCATTTCATCTGTATCGCTATCCTCATCACTTTCGCTCTCCAACATCGCCATGCTGGACTTCATTGTCATTTCCTGCTTCTCCTTGGTGTTTTTTTCCTGCCGGGAAGCTGCCTCAGCTTCACGCTTCTGTTGCCGCTTTACCTTGGATCTCAACTTAGCATCCCATGCACCAAATGTGGCCACTCTGTCTCCCTTCATGCTAGCCAGGAAAGCAATGTCCTCTGGATTGTGGATCTGCTCCTCTGCGTTTGGAGACCACAGTGGGAATGTGGCATCTAGCCTGTGCTCCATTGCATCCACCTGTTGAGCTATAGCCTTACTGGAGCGCCGGGCCTGCGGAATACGCTGCAGCTTTTTGTTGTCATCAACAAGTGCCACCAGTTTCTTGCACGCCTGCGCATCGCTTACCATTGGGATGTTGGCCTTGGCATAAAATGGTCTCACTTGCTCCAGGACGACCTTGGCTACCATGAACCGTGACATGGCTCCAGTCAAGCCGGGTCGCTTTTCATGCTGTAGCGCATCATTGTTATACAGCATGCACCGCAAGATCTGTCGACCAGTTGGCAGTTTTCAAATTACACATGTTACTGTAGCTAACAAGATGACTAGCAAACAGTAGCTAGCTGCATTTAATTAACACAAAATTACATTCAAGTGATAAAACGAATTCTAATCATTAATATACCAAAGTACAACTCATATGTCCATGACAGATCTTTAATAAAAGTAAACCAACACAAAGAATAAAGAGTAGATTACCTTAATTGTCTTCAGATCAAGGGTGGAGTCTGCCTCACAGCATGTGTTTTGTTAGCATTAGCATTGTTCCTTGATTGTCTCAGGTTAGCATGGCTACCAAATAAACATTGAATATATTATATTGAATGTTGAAATGGAAGTTGTAGCCAGAGAGCATTATTCACAATGTGTTGGTGATGACAGTAATATTAAATTAGATCAAGTAGATTTAAAAAATAATAACAAAATAAATAAGGTAAACATATGCAGATTTACAACTTTTCCATAAAAAATGATCGCCGTTGCGCTTCTAAATCACCAGATATTGCAAAAATATTTTGCATATGTTGTAACAACATGCATTGGCACACTTTTATCAATAGAGTGGAACAGTAGGTTGAAAATGTATATTTTGATGCACCCTAATATATATATATATATATATATTATAGGTGTCGAATTTAGCGTGCTATTAACTAGTTCAAAAAACTAACTTAAAATCCTTTTAATGCCGATAATCTTTTTTACATGCGATTAACGCAGCTGATGTTTGAGCCTCGGTACGCTCCGTAGTATAGAGAGTGAGGAAGCGAATTTGTTGCGAGTGACAACAGACAGTCAGTGTGAGATGCGGCTAGCAGCAGGGCTAGTGAGACAGACAAAACAGCAGAGATTTTTGCAGCAGACAACCACAATATTACCGGAGTCGCGCGCATCAAATACCGCGTATCACAATTGAAACGGCACATCTGTAGACAGCGCGAGCCCCAGACACACGCTCCCAAGAATATGAGCGGCTCCACCTTGTACACGAGCACATAGTAGCCTATGTCCTTTATACAGTGCTCCCCAGACCCCCGCACCAACACGCTAACAGTGACCACCGAATGCATGCGACAACGGCCAGAGAACCCACATAGCAAACAGGTTTGGCCCGATTCTGGCTGAAATCCGGCAGGTTTGGATGACTATGCCTTGTGTGGCACACACCTCCAACAAGTCATCACAGTGTGTCTACATCATAACATAACAGCTGGGTTTCTCATAGTGAACTAGGGTGCCCAATAACACCAGTCCAGGGTGCCTCAGAATACTTTGATAATATTTAGAATGTATCAATATTACTTCAGTTAAACCACTTTAGACCCTCTAATGCAGGGGTGTCGAACTCATCTTGGGGTGAGGGCCGCATTGGATGAAAGGCGACTTGATGAGGGCCGAACCAGTCGCGGATCGGATGGCATGCACACTCGCGCACATGTTCGCTCTGTTTTTCTTCCTGTCGTCTCATCCACTGCTGTAGCTAGCAGTATAGCAGTATATCATTTTACAAATTGTGTTCATTATTAAGTAAAATAGCTACTTTCATTATTGGTATTACAGTTGCAGTTAGGTACAAGAGATGCTATTTGTTTAAAGGAGTAGTTCATCCCCAAAATGACTTTTTTTTCTTTGATTACTCACGCCATGGAGAAGTGAGTTCAATAATATATTTTTATTTTATTTGTCGCATTACTAAGACAAAAATGTGATAATAGTACACTTCCCCCCATTGATTCCGGATGGGGACCCAAATGCATTTGGTTCCCCATCCGGAATCAATAGGCATGCATTTATTGTAATCAAATTTCTGTTTTAGGAATGAGTCTACATTGGCTCCATGGCATTTTGGGGGTGAACTACTCCTTTAAGAAGTGCCAATAAGAATAAACCATTTGATAATAGAATAATTCAATTCCTGATAGTCTCCAGTACGCTATAATTTGTAAATGGCTAAAAAAAAGAAATATTGATGCAGGACAATAATTATTTTTATTGTATTTTATAATTAAAAAAATTAAAGTAATGAAAAATAATGGCATATTCAGAAAATATCGGAATAATAAAACTTTTACATTTTTATTATTATTATATTTTTTAAATAAGTTATTTTTTTTAACAACATTAATTTCCATGTCTAATATGTGTAATCTTTGAGTACAGTTCGAATATTGTAGGTATGTTCAGGTATTATTCATAGCCAGACCAACCACCCTATTCCTAGCAATGCTGTCATCTTCAAAGAGAGAGAGAGAGCTGGTCACTTAACATTCCAATCAATCAACTCAATCACTGCCAGGTGGGAGAAACCTAGCCTGCAGTGTACAGACATTAGTTAGGTTAATTCTTAAAACATATGTTTGACATCCCTGCTCTAATGCCTCATGCATGCTTGCTTTGTAAAACACCCCTGAGTTGCACTGTACTTGAGTTATTTTTCCATACACCAATTCTCTTCACCAAAAATAGCCGATCTACAAGCTCTTGTAGTGAGCTTGTAACTCTGCTACTTTTGGTGAATATCCCCTTAGAATAGGGATGCTGGGGTTTAGTGATTGAATGCCAAGTATAAACGTTTATTTTAAATCTGTCCTAATGAAAGATTTAAGGGAGCCTCTGCACACTCAAAAGTGTGCAAAATCATGTTCTTTATTTTCAGTTAAATAAAGTGCAAGCTTTTGGTCATAGATCTTCTTCAGGCATGCAGCACCTTGATGAGCGGTGGTCCTTTCACTATTAATCTGTCCTAATGGAAGCAGATATTTTCTCAAGTTGTTTTATGTTTGTTAGGCCTATTATGGACAGTATTTGTTATTATTCCAAATAATAATAATTATGCTGCATTTGCATAAAGCAAGTATTTGTCTACTCCCATGTTGATATGAGTATTAATATCTGTTTAAGCTAGATTTAGAACAAATACAAAATATGCGATTAATTTGTGATTAATCGCGCGATTAACTACGAACAACCATGCCATTAATCCGATTAAATATTTTAATCGACTGACAGCTCTAATATATATATATATATATATATATATATATATATATATATACACATATACATACACATATATACACACACACAGTATATATATATATATATATATATATATATATATATATATATATATATATATATATATATATATATATATATTAAGGGAACAAAGTGTTCCCTTAATTCTTTGAGATTTCTTTGAGCAGTACTACAGTATACTATAATCAAATAAATTCAAATAAATTAAGGGAACATTTTGTTCCTTAATTTCTTTGAGCAGTATATATAAATATGGAGTGTTGCAGCTGTTTATTCTGTTACCTACACAATTTACAAATCTAGTTAGTTCACAAGCAACCAGCAGCAGAAAGCAGCTAGACTAGAGAACACACCCCTGGAGGCGAGAGACGGGATTTACAAACTAGGCCGTTTGTACACAACAATGGCCGCTCCCTGAGGAAGCATTAGCTTGTCTCTATTAGCGAGAGCATCAGGGACTGACTCAGAGCGAAAACATGTACTTTCAAGCGAGAAAAATAACCAGATTAATAATTTAACCAACGTGCTCCTGTATGGAGCCGTGGTCGGGTAGGACCTGTAATCAATAATGGAATATAATGCTTCTTTGGAACAAACAACTACTGGAACAGCCTGGAATCTACTAAAAAGATCTTTTGAGAGGTATGGGGGGTCGATTTACCCCGAAATTCACCTTTTAGTGAAGTGACAACATTAATGGTTATTAGCAATTGTATCATATTATAATTCCCTATATCATTACTTTTACTTTGAGTTAAGAGACATTAAATATTAAGACAGAAATGATCAAAGCCATCTTTATTTCACGGATTGGCATGTGAGGTAAACACAACTGTCCAAACTACACAACAAATTGTGTATACTGGAAATAGAGGTAAACTGTTGCTTTTACAAGCTTTACTCAGGAAAGTGTGAAACTGTAAAATGACAAAATGAAAGAACCTCAGAAATTAACTAATACCACTAAAATGCCAATTTAAGTCATTGATTGCCAAGGCCCGAGTTTCCCGAGTTATTACAGTAGTCCCAGGCTGCCACAGCCCGAGTTTCCCGAGTTGGCAGCCATTTTGAAAAAGAAAAAAAAAATATTGTATTAGGCATGATCGCAATCGCGAAATTGCATGTTTAGCCCCATAACAAACACATCTTTCAAAATGGCAAAATGTTTGTTTTGTCTGACTTTGAAGGCTTCTATCTCATGAATGCCTGAACGGATTTCCAAGCGGATTTTTTTGTTTGAAAGCTGTTAAAAGGCACTACACATATGGTGCATATATGGTGCATGGGCGTGCACGATCCGTGCACAAAAAATTGATCCGTGCACTAGAAATTTAGGAACGTGGCATGCTGGTACTTGGCGGCCATCTTGAAAAGGGCATTCAATATGAAAATGGCTGTACAAATTTGGGAGAATGCTTTTGTCAATAAAAACGTTATTTATTGTCAAGTTTCATATTAAATGAGAATTTTAGTGCTATTAGTTTATTGAGGATGTCATTAGATTGTAAGATTGAATTATGTACTTAGACTGCTATGATTAGATTTACCAAAAATTTGGATTGTCACATCATTTTAAGGTTAATACTGATGTTATTCCGAGGTTGACACCCATTGCATCCCACATGTTCTTCTAATAGTTTTGATTGTCTGTTAGTGTTTATGTCATTCATAAAAACATGCAGAGAAGCGAAAATCAAGATCTCTGTTGTCCCAAAAAAATATACAATTTGTCATTTAACACATGGGAAGCCAAGGTTTCTAACATTTCTAGCTGTTGCTGCTGCCGTCGTTCACTTACGCATTAATTTTGAAGAGCCTCGGAAGCTTTGTGCGTGTGCACGTGAGTGTCCACTGACGATTGAGGAAGATAATCCATTTGTTTACAAACGCTCGTGAAACTAAAATCCAAACCGGGGCCGACCATCGCGGTAAAGTGTCGCCGTGAAAACAGGCAGATCTCTGCTTCCCTGGCGTTCTTTGCACCTTATTCAGAGATAAAGCCCTTTTTATGTTCCAGCCTAGAATAGAAATCAATGCAGCCCAGACGCCATTTTGTGTCTGTGAACGTCACATTTTGACGTATGGACCAGGGTCTTTCACAGGGCACACTGCATACGCGCAGCTGCATGCTGCACCATTAACCCTTTGTTCCTTAACGAGATGACTCATTTTTGGCAGAGTGACCTCTAGCGGCCGTATGTCGTTACTGAACGAGTTTGGCCTCCCAAGTGTTAATACCATTTATAGTCAGCGGCTATGTTTGGGTAGAAGCTGACAACCCTTTTTTTTTCTTTTCTTTTTTTTGTTTGTTTGAAGGTACCCATCGAAGAAGTTTTAAGGTGGTTGGCATTTGAATTTATTTCCTGGTGACCTTTAGAAGCCCTTCAATATTTGAATGCCCATTTCATGCTATAGAGGGTATGTGCGTGACATCACTGTTGCTGGAAGTTATGTGGGAACATGCCTACTGAGTGGCAAAAAACGAATTTCTGCCATTGACAGCCCATACAAAGTTAACTCACCAACATTGCGGCTGTACTGAAAGCTTGAATTATCCTCTTTCTATCTGCAAAGTTTTTGTTTCATAAAAATCCACCATAGGCATGTTATGAGCTACTTTCTGTCAAGACATTCTGTGCAGGTTTTTATTTTTCCAAGTGTCAGAGTTTGGAAGCACTCGTTTTCAACAACACAACATCCTGCTGCCTCCTGCATTATGTGCAAATTAGAAACAGGTGGTATGCAGGGCCGTTGAGTTATTTGCAACTAGCACTTCCAAACTCTAATGCTCCATGCTGCTCAATGTTTTGCCACTCTGTCTAGATTAAGGTGGTGGGTCCCAGTGGACGTGCATACCCTCTATTGTCAAATAATCTGATTAAACATCATATGAATTTGCTTAATTCTTTACTTTTAAATATATTTTTTGTATATTTTTTGTTTTATTAAAGTAAATAGATAAAAGACAATATAGAAAGTTATTTTGAATGTTATTGCAATAGATTTAAAATATTATGGTAAAAGGCAACTTCTTTAACCCTTGCATTGTGTTCGAAAACTGGTGACACTTTTGGTGTTAGCGGGTCAAATTTTACTTGTGATAACAAATAATAGTGATTCAAAATACTCCAAAAATGGAGTAAACACATATTATTTTGAGTATTCAGGGGAAAGCGCATGCCGAATCTGAAGCCGGTGGGACTAACGGTTCTCGAGATACGCGGATTACAGACAGACAGACAGACAGACAGACAGACAGACACGCACGCAGAGACTTCTCACATTTATAGATAGATGTTAAAATTCACTAATTACATGTCCTATAATGAGACAAGGGCTAATGATGTTATCTGGCTATAATAGACTAATATTAAAACACACTTCCAAAATAAATCACTTGTTTTTATGTTTTAACTTAATTTTTATTATTAACAAATATTAACAAAAAAGTGACACTTGTTGTGTTATGGGTAAAAATGTACCCGTATGCAGTATTTGCTATCTGTCATTCATTACATCAGGTATAGCCTATAAAACCAATTCATATAATTTGATATGTAACCAAATGCTGTGCGACAGGCCACCTACTGGCCAAAAAAACAAAAAACAAAAAAAAAACAATAACAATTTAAACTTTACTGTACAACTTGTAATTACAGTATGTTAAAGCAGCTATCCCAATAGCTGACACTGATCAATATTTGTGCAAAGTGTGGACCCAGTTCGAGTAATGGTGTGCTGTGAGACCCTCCACAACGCTGACTTGGCACTGCATGGGTGTCTCTAGGTTCTAATAGAAAGATATTGTCTCAAATAGTTCCACGTTAAAATATCCCCTTTTTTAAATTATTCCCGCCGGGGGACGCTGTGGGTGCTGGGGGCGTGTTTCTCCCTCCGCGTCATCAGTGCCCACACCCTAGGTGGGGTCGGCGATAGGGCCTTTCTGTGTGGAGTTTGCATGTTCTCCCCGTGTCTCCTATGGTTGATACCCTCACAAAAACATGCAGTAATCCTGGTCTCAATAATGCCTACCCCTGGCCAGCTGAGGCGCCTGATGGAGGGGAAAGGAACTGGTTGGAATAACGTGTTCCTTCCACGCGCTACGTCCATTCCGGGGAAATCCCCCCTGTCAGGTGAAAAGAAACTTGGACTACTCATGCATTGAAGGAAGCATGAGGTCAGTCCGTTGTCTCCCCAGGCGCGGCAGAGGGAGAGCAGAGCCCAGGATTACATAGGCAATTGGCACTGGGTGAAAATGGGTTGCAAAATCGTGGGATAAAAATTAAAAAAAAAAGAAAATATCACTTTTTTGTAGCTAGAAAATAAGCACCCTCGTCAGAGTTACAATCTCTGTGTGTGTGTGTGTGTGTGTGTGTGTGTGTGTGTGTGTGTGTGTGTGTGTGTGTGTGTGTGTGTGTGTGCGCGTGTGTATACACTGTAGGTTGTCAGGCTGCCTGATCACAGAGGAAGGCTGTTCTTATCTGGTCTCGGCTCTGAGATCCAACTCCCGTCTCAAAGTGTTGGACTTAAGCTACAATCACCCAGGAGACACTGAGCAACTCTCTGCTCTACCACTGGAGAGACTCAGGTATAGAGAGACGTGCTTCCACTCAGTGCAAATGTATTCTAGTATGTTTAGAGTATAGAGAAATCACACAGTAATGCTGTATAGCATTGTTAAATGTTTGATGGTAAAAACTATTATCAAATCCACTTTATTTCTATAGCACATTTTACAACCAAGGATTGCCTTCGTTCTTCCCGTCTGTGAATTAGGATGAGCGTGTGCATCCTTTTCACTTCCTTCCTTGACCAGCGGGTTAGTGGTCTTAGTGAAGGGGGACCCTTTTTCCTTATGAGTTAATCCCTGATTCTTATAAGGCAGGCTGCCTGCCATTAGCTGAATAAGGCCAGGGTCTCTAATTTTCTTCTGCTATGCCGCTAAAAAACTTGTAAGTGAACTGTACTGTCATGAAACTGTACCTTTTCCTATGCAAACTTTGAATAAATTATTCAATCAATCAATCAATGTCACTTCAATTTAACCACCTAGACCCAGTAAAACAGACCTGAGTTAAACTGTACATGGTGCGCTCTTTTTTTAAAGTCTCTTCACCAAAAATAGAAACTCTACAAGCTCACAATGCATCACAATGTGGCGCACAGGGGTGACCTGAGCCCAAATGTTTGAGAACCACTGATCTAGTTAGTAGAATATACAGGCCTGACTTTGTCTCTCCTTCACCCCCAGTGTCGACTATGGTGAAGAGAAGATGCTGACACCAGGTTTGAGGAAGTGTAAGTCTGTATTCTGTTTAATTCATGAAATCAAAGCAGCTCATATACACAGCAGCATGTGACATTCACTCATTCCCATCCTACTGTGAATTAAGATGATAATAACCACAACTATGATACTTTGCTATAAACTAAAAATCAAACAGAATCTTACTTCCTGGATTTTATCAAGAAGACTCAGAGAAGGAGAAGACACGCCCACACCAGGGATATGCGCCATGACACTTTCGGTGGCAAAACTCTGAACGATAGAGACCTTTGTTGTATAATCGCTCCTGGTCATATGATGCAAAATGCACCATATGACCAGTTTGCCTGGTTAATAAACCAGACTGCACTCAACACCACCCCCTGGCGGTAGTGGTGTTGTAGTGAAGTCTGGCCCTCCACATTAACTAAGCTTTTTCCACTAGCCCGATGAGAGGGCTAGCCAATCAGGGCTGTAGGCTTGGGGCACGTGGTGGGTGGTGGCCTGGTTCAGAACCATTCAGCCAATCAGGCGAGTCTGTATGTATACAAACACATCCCCCCTCCACTCTCATTACAGACATCAAACAGGTCGTAGTCTTTGATGCTTTCATTGACTAACGAGCTATTGACATGGCTCAATCAATTACCGCAGTTAAAAACCCCTTTGAAGTTCAAAGGGAGCAATTAAGAGCTGGTTAGCCCCAGAAATGGAATCTCTCCCTGCAATCCCAGACTCTCTTCCCAAAACGAAGTGTGTGATAGAGGCTGGCACCGCCAGGCAAATGACCAGTGGTTGCATGCTGAAATACTAAAATATCTAAAAACACAGATTGAACACAAAAAATAACTCAGGATTGTGTTGATCGTGTCCCAAACAACAATAAAATAAGATCTGGTTGTCCCAGAGGTGAAGTGGTCCTTTAAGGATATTATGTTATCAATATTATGGACATATCTGGGAATGCCCATATTTGCTAATGCCCTTATATGGGCATGTTTTGACATAGCATTGTTGACTATCATGCAGGGGTCTCCATATGAGTAACTGGTCCCATAAACATCACTGGCTAGATGGCCAAGAATTGGCGTGCACGTCACCCTGAGGTGTCTTACTAGTAAATATTGTAATAGGGCAATAAGTGTAATAGTGTAATAGTGTAATAAGTGTAATTGTGTAATAGCGCAATAAGTAATCATGTAACAGCTGCCCCTTGTGACGTGGGTAGAGCTGCGAGGGCCCGGTCATCGCTGCTTGCAGCTTTAATTCCTATTATTCCCCTGAATTTATCACATTTTTGAGGTGCTAAACGAACTCCAAAAGTTGTGCAACTTTGCACGCACATCACAAGTGGCGAAAGGTTTCGTATTTTACAATACGGTTTCACCATGTACAAACATCGGTACACACCTGTATCATGTCCGGATTTACAAAAAAGTGTCCTGGTGCCACGTCCGAAACCAAAAAGGAAGTCAGCCATTTTGACTTCGTTGTGACGTTTTGGAGCATTTTGTGACGTTTTCACGTGTCGCACTTTAACAAACTCCTCCTAGCACTCGGGTGACTGAAAACAAATCTCTTCCAGTCTGACTGCATTTATCAGTCAAAAAGACAGGTATTTCTCTCCCCCTTTAGCCCGGGAGAGCAAACATGACTTATTAGTGTGCTGGGCAACCAGACTAATAGTCCTGGGGAAACTTTATTATTATTCTCGTGCGCATGCATTTTGCTAAGAGAAAAGTTGATTGATTTAATTGATTGAATTTATTAGTGAATACATTTTCCCCACTGACTTTAATTAAAAATTAAACTTTTCCCAAATATGGAGATGACTGACTTCATAGATGTATGACATCATAGACCACATGAGACCATACTGTATGTCCATATATGGGCATCCCCCCCTGAAAACATTAATATTAATTCCATAATATATTATGCCCATATATATGAAAATCCCTGATTACTCTGATTTACACCCTACCTTCATTTCTCCATATATATATGTATATGGATATATATTAATAAAAGATAAAATAAATAAAATGTCCATATACAGTATGGGCATTCCCAGATGATGCCCTGTTAGGGTCAGAGATGGGAAAAGTACTCGCATTCTGTACTTAAGTAAAAGTAAAAGTACTTGTGAAAAAAACGACTTTGATAAAAGTAAAAGTACTCAATTCAAATAATTACTCAAGTAAAAAGTACAGGCTTTGAAAAGTACTTTTAAAGTAAAAGTAAAAGTATTTTTACCGTATGTTTCTGTGCAAAGCCAATAGAATTTGAAGGATATTAAACTTAAAAGATCCCCACCAAACACACGTCTTAAGACTGGCCCAGCATTGGTTTCCTAACTATGATGTGAAATCTAAATACAGCAAAGGTTTTCTACCTTTTTAGACTGAGTACCACTTATATAAAAATATATAGGCCTATACATATCCCACGATCCCAAAAGATTGTAGTCAGTAACGTAATCCGATTACTGCAATTTAAAAAGTAACAACTAGTTACTTTCAATTACTCGATTTATGATGACTGTTAACAGTTTTATCATAAAATATCTAATTTTAAAGATTCACCTACTGGATAACACAATAGTCCACTTGTACACATACTGTAATTCACACAAACTACTGCATGTTCAGAAAATAGAATAGGTTAGATCAGGTCCTCAACCTTATTTTTTTACCAGTACCACTCAGAAAATATTTTTATATTCATAGACAGGCACAGTACACACATAAGGCAAAAGTATTCCTACAAACAAAATAAAGAAAAACGACTTAATAGCTTTATATCCAAATGACTGGTACTTTCTAAGCAATGGCCAAATGTATAATGTACATATACTGTACTGTAGGCATATAAGAAATAGATGTATTGTTGATTTCAAGCATTCACTTGTGACGTCGGCCGCCTCTCAATGCAAACAACCAACCTCTGTCACTGACATACTCTTGCTGAGAACGACCAGCATCCGTTCTCCTATAAAAAACAAAAGAAAATCATGTTTTACTCATAACAGCTCATAAATAGCCTCGATACAAGACTGTCTTGATCCAAGGCTAAACAAGCGAAGCACCAGCGCCCACCAAGTTACACCACTTTTTCATGTCAAGGACCCCCAAAATGACACTTATTAGCCCATGGACCACCATGCATCACTGCTCTAGCAGTGATTCTCAACCATTTAAATTCCAAGGACCCCCAGTTTGACATGCATTAGGCAATGTTAATTTAACTCTGAGAGTGTACACTGTGAGTGTTACAGACCCATGATCCATTTGGTTCCTAAATATCATTTAGTTGTGGACCCCCTGGGTTGGAACTCCCTCAAGGACGCCTGTAGGTCCCCGGACCCCACTTTAAGAACCAATGGCTTAAACAAGCCACTTTATAAGGACTGCCTTTTGCTTACCGTTGTAGAAACAGCGTGTGTAAGCCTTCATACACATCTTCTTCTGCCTTGTGTGGTAAATATTCCATAAATCGCCACTGAACCTAGCCTATTTGTTGGTGTTAAACTTATCAGTGCTGCCATTGTAATCAAAGGCAGATACAGCGTTCCTAAATCAGATTATTAGCTTTTATTTCCCAACAGAAACGTAATAAATGACCACTGTTTTCATCCAAGTTTCTCCACGTTGAGTAAAAACAACAACAGCCGGGCGGTATCATCCAATCACAGAGAGGGATACGTAAAATAATAGTCATTGATTGGCTGTGAGACGCTCCATGCGGAAATGGTGTCAGCAGACTCACAAATTCACAATGCGTCGCGGTTAGCCGTGCTGTGAGCTTGTAGATCTGCTATTTTCGATGCACACCACCGTCTTACGACTGAACATAGCATAACATGCTGGCGTTCCCTGAAGCGACGCTTACGACAATGCGTACTGGTATTTCTACTTGAGTATTTTATTGTTTCATTTCATCTGCCGCGCGGCGGCGCAACATTAATTTATCATTAACACCAAAGTAGCGAGCCTGTTTTGAAAATGTAGCGGAGTAAAAGTACAGATACTTGTGTTAAAATGTAACGGATAAAAGTAAAAAGTACTCAGAAAAATAATTACTCAGTAAAGTACAAAGTACTGAAATATTTTACTGTAACGAAGTATTTGTACTTCGTTACTTCCCATCTCTGGTTAGGGTACCCCCCCCGGGATATATGGAGATCCCCAGGCCCTAACTTGACAAGGCCCTGCTTGGCTTTATTAATTAACTAACCAAATGAAAATGGAACCAAATGGACCATTTGGTTTCGTTTAGGACTTCCTTAGAGTCAATAAATAGAGCAATACTATAGAATGATAAACAAGAAAATATACAATGCTTTGCTATATAAACACCATAGGCCTAAACATTTAGAAATCAGATAGGTCTATCATTAATTTCTAAATGACCAAATAACATTAATTTAGTTTCTCTGCATGCATATGCAGGGGGAGAGAGAGAGAGAGAGAGAGAGAGAGAGAGAGAGAGACAGACAGACAGACAGACAGACAGACAGACAGACAGACAGACAGACACACAAATTACACAAATAGCCAATCTACAAGCTCACAATGCCACACGAAGCAAAGTAAAAGAATTACGCTTGATACTGTATGTCCCGACTTTCATTCGTGTTATTATTATTAACTAACAAAACTGTGCTGTGCCCAGCTATAATTCAGCCTATTCGCCGTACAATGGTGACGCGCATTGAACATATAAGAGCTACAAGCTCACAACACATTGCAGCGCGCTGCGCTGTGAGCTTGTATGTCTGCTTTTTAGGTAACACGGCCATGCACTCAGAGTGAGCTTATATTCATCAGACGATAATGGTAATAGTGGTAAATAATAATAATAACATAGGCCTACTGATGAATAAATAACAGCATAGAGGTATAGAGGTAACCAAGTACACAAATAACAGCTTATTTGTTGAAATGATGAGAATATGTTGATACAGTGGTCTGGGTCCTGGCCGTCTAAGACACTGGATTCTGCCTGTCTAAAAGCCCTCTCCACTTGGACAGAGCAGGCTGGCTGCACCGGGAGACTTGCAGCCGTGTCTCCCTGCGCAGCGTGTATCTATACAAGCTATTCATTTTGTTCAATAAATTATAGATCACCTAGTTGTTCTTTCTATGTATTATTAGCTGAAATGATGAATAGCTTTCATAAACATGCTGTGCATTGCCGGCAGCTTCCACACTTCTCCTGGTCAGCAAGAGCATCATCTCCCCGCCAATGATTCCTCCTGCATGGCTAAAATGCAGCGTGAGGTTAAACATTTATTAGGCTTGTATGTCTTGAGATTCACTATTATTATTATTCTCAACGAGCTTGCATGCTTGATATGAATGATTAGTCTCTTTGCTAAGCTGACAGTGAACTACAACTGATCCATTATGTAAGTATGAAATAATGGTACATTATTTCATACTTACGAAACGTTTTAGAAGGGGAAAAAAACAAGAACATTTGTCTTGAGTATTTAGGAAAAGTCATGGAAGGGGACATTTCTGAGACCTTCACAAGCAAAGTTATTGCACTTTGCGATCTCAAAATCGGACAAAAATACTGGTTAGTCACCGTGTTCTAGGGGATTAATCGGATCAACATCGAATTCGCTTGGCATACACAAGACGATGAAAATGAGTTTTTGTCGTGAGTTTTTGTAAAACGGCGTGACCGTGGCAAAGCGTCAAACTTCCTTCGCCAAATAGGAAGTGCCCCCTCTTCTAATTGGTCAAAAATTGATTGTTCCTCTATTTGGCTATAACTCATCGACCGTTTCTCGTACAAAATTGTGGGTGGTGTCATTTGATTTGTTTTAGAGTTCTTGTTCTTCATTGGTGTAATTAAGCCCTGCCCTCTATTCTGATTGGTCGATATTCAATAGTTCCTGTAACCTTTCAACGGTTTGTCGCTCAGACTTGTGGGTGGTGTCAAAGGACTTGTCCTTCATTGGTGTAACTTAATCCCACCCCCTCTTCTGATTGGCTGCTGCCCCTTGTGATGTGGGTAGAGCTGCGAGGGCTCGGTCATCGCTGCTTGCAGCTTTAATTACTGTTTATATTTCTATATTATGAAGTTATATTTGTTTGTTAACCGATGCTGTATTGTATCATGTTTTCCTCATCAGATATGTGTGAACTCACACTGGATCCAAACACAGCACACAGAGACCTCTCTCTGTCTGAGGACAATAGGATCGCGAGACGTCTGGATGAGGAGAAGGAGTTTCCTGACCATTCTGACAAATTTGATGATCGAGATAGATTTGACTACTATGAACAGGTTCTGTGTAGAGACAGTCTGTGTAGAGAGAGACGGTATTACTGGGAGGTAGAGTGGAGTACATATGTTGGTATTGCAGTGACATACAGTTATATCAACAGGAGAGGACATGGTACTGACTGTATGTTAGGACGCAATAACTTATCCTGGAGTCTGGATTGTGATCATAATGAAAACACGTATGTTGTCTTTCACAACAATGAGGAGACTGTTATCCCTGTCGGTCCCTCTGACTCCCACAGAGTAGCAGTGTATGTAGACTGTCCTGCTGGCACTCTGTCCTTCTACGGAGTGTCTTCTGACCAACTGACACTCCTGCACACCTTCCAGTCCACATTCACTGGACCACTCTATGCTGGGTTCAGGTGCTGGTCTCGTTCCTCAGTGTCTCTGTGTCGGATGGAGGAGGTTCAGTAAGATCCTGTGCCCTGTAGGAACACACACTGATGCTGATGTGATGCTACACTACACACACACATCATGAAACACACACCCGTACACACATTTGCACTGGCATGAACATGCGCATGCTCACACATAGCCACAAACTAGAGGTCTTCACGGGTCCAATTCTAACTACCCGAACCCAAAAGGACCCGGGGAAAATGGAACCGGACCCATATGGCCCCGTCTATAATTTGGAATTTGAGAACTGTTACCCGACCAGCCCCGAAACGTGACAGACCCGGTCCGAACGGCCCCGCCTCTTATTAGAAAAATTAGATCCGATACCCGAGCAGAACGAGAGGTCCGAGACCCGAACCTGTGGCCCCGAAATGAAAGAATGCCAACGTTATAGACTATATATTAAGAGTTGTATGAGACGTGACGTCTTTCTTACCTAAACGTCGCCATGGTAATGGTTGCAGCTGTTGCTGTCAGCGGTGCTGTCTCTCGTCACAACATGATCTTTTCCCAGACCAGTAAGTCAATCAATGCGGACAGTTTGTAAATACAAATAAATCCATGTTTTCTTTAGTCTATTCCTTCTTCTTTGGCTAGCCAATGCTAACGCTATCATTTTCTGTCGCATGTGGTGTTCATTATATCCTTCTGCTTTGAGTTTCCAATTATGCTTTGCAGTCAGAGCATGACAATACGCAATGACAACTCCATTGTAAACCCTTAACCAAAACGTTACGTTAATATCAACAATCTTTGATAATAATAACAATCCAACAGCTCCATGCAGTGTCGACTTGTTGTGACTGAGTGAGTTCTAAACAACTTGTCACAACCAATGCATCAGATTACATGCTGCATCGTTTAGTGCCATCTTGTGGCGTGATCGATTTAGTGCAGTTGATGCGTTCTTTCATTCAATCTCGGCTGACTCGGCTCCACTCAGGTAACAGGAACCGTCGATTTCACAATCAGATACCCGGGAACCGGGGCAGAAGGAACCGGCCCCGGCCCGCCCCGCGGTAAATGCTCGGAAATGGCCCCGTTACCCGGCTCGGGGCGGGTCGGATCGCGGGTAATTTCGGATCTCGGGCAGGTCCGAAGACCTCTACCACAAACACACACGATCATGCACACGTACACGCACACACACACACAGACACACACACACACACACACACACACACACACACACACACACACACACACACACACACACACACACACACACACACACACACATACTGTATACAGTTAAACGCGTATGTGCACGCACACACACACAGACACAGTCACAGTCACAGACACACATACAATACTGAAATTATAGTTCACTCTGTACACACATGTGCACACACACGCATACATGTATGCAGGGGTGAGATGGCGTGGGCTCGGTTGGGCTCGGCGAGCCCAGACTTAATTTATCAAGGTGCACAGACGCGACGCGCGTGCATGCACGTCGTCAAGTTGTGTGACGCCGCGGTCAACATGAACACTTGTGTCCCCACCCTAACTAGCTGCTTTGCATAACAATACTCGGGTAGGCAGTTCTCACCTACGTCCTCATTTAAACTTGTATATACGGCCAGCAGCATGTTCGCCTTGCATTCTTTGCAGACTTTTAACTCCTTTCGGAACCTCTCCCTCCGCTATGCTCCGAGATGAGGTTCACTCTCACTCTTGTCATGCACAATCGGTCCGTTGGGAGGAAACTCCGCCATTCGCGAACACTTCTTACCTTTTGTGAACATTCTATCCAAAGAGTAAAGGTCTCTCATCTGTTTACTGCTCAAACGTTGGAGAGAAACGAAGCAGCGTTTAAACCGCTCATTTTGTCAGAGCTGCATAGCAGAGGGAGAGTTTCCGAAAGGAGCAAGCATATTTACTGATGTAAAGTCTGTCAAGTTATTTTATATAAAACTTAAAGGAAAATATTTATTTGAAACTAAAATAAAAACAACAAATTAACAATAAACTAAATAATAAGAAATATAATTACAAAATGTTGTGTGTTGTTGAATACAGTATTTCAACTAGTACCGGGCGGCAGGCATTCATGCACCAATGCGCGTGCACGAGGACGTGACGTCATGAATTTAGAGGGCCACCACTTAAAAAATCCATATCACACCACTGCATGTATGATACATGTATGTAATGTGCATTTGTGTAAACACACACACACACACACACACACACACACACACACACACACACACACACACACACACACACACACACACACACACACACGCACACACACACACACTAGAACCCTGCACAGACCTGAAATGTGAGGCCCGGCCCGGTCCTGGCCCATTGAATTCAAGCCCGGCCCGGCCCCTGGCCCGTTTGGTTCCGCTATTTACAGCCCGAGCCAGGCCCGAAGCCCGGCACCTTATTATTTAATTAATTATTTTCGTCTGTGGCTTTCACTGCTACACTCTCTATCAGTCCAATGACATCCCTCGCAAGTTCTGAAAAGGTTTACCCCTAATTTGAGTTTAAAGCTGCATGAAAATCCGGTGGTCTTAGACAGCCCTTTAGCTGTGGACTTGCGCTCCTCTGATTAAAACAAAGCCAGAAGTCAAGAGCACAGCAAGCAACACACACATCACAACACAAGTAAGGAATCTTCCTCCAGCCACCGTTTGTTATGTTACTGGATATATCCTCGCAGCAGAAAAGTAGACATTGATAATTGTCGGCTTGCCGTGGTTACAAACACCTGTCTCCATTCAAGTGGATGGTAGTCCAGTCTCATCCATTTCAATGGAGACAGATATTTTTTAATGTAGCTGGCCCAGTGGGAATAGGCCGTAACACACTCGCGCACACACACACACACACACACACACACACACACACACACACACACACACACACACACACACACACACCAGCACTCACACAGACAGATGAACTCAAACACAAGACACACGCAAGAACGCACGCACGCCACCGGCGGGGGGGGGGGGGGGGGGACACATTCGGCTAAAATGGCTATTTTCCTTTATTGTCTCCAACAGCCGAAGGCATGGGGAGAGACTATGTTTTCGCCCCTGTCCGTCCGTCCGTCCGTCCGTGCGTGTGTGTGTCCGTACGTCCGTCTGTTACCAGCTAATCTCCGGCGTCGTTGGGGTCCGGTCTCGGCCAAACTGTGCACACACACTCCCTGGATGCCAATTCAGAACCTCTGCCCCATATTTTTTTCATATGGGCCTTTTCTTCCAAAAGTTGCCGTTTTGTTAGCCATATTCGCTATCAAACTTCTTCAGAGTTTTACTTACTTATCTCCAAATTGTCCACAGAAGCTCCGTGTCAATCCCACTACAGTATCCACAGTGTGACTCGTCTGTAGCAAATATTAAAAATACAATTTCGTTACTCACCAAAAAAATGACGGTTTAGTTGAGTTGAAAGATTACTTTCCACCTCATGTCTAAAATACACATTTTAGTTAGAAAAGAAAATATTTCACCGGCCAATGGAACTTTCTATTGTAAGACCTGTTGAGAGTGGTGAAAATGTTTACTTTTCTAGCCATAAAGTGTATTTTAGACGTGAAGTGGGGGGCTCCGAGTGTCGCCACTAAGGAAAGTAGGCTTTCAACATCTTAGAACTCGTATTTTTTTTTTTTTTTTTCATTTCAGACGACAGGCTGAGCAGCCTGGGATATCATGGCTGTGAGCGCAAGGGCTCATCGGTGACATAGCGTTAAGGAGAACTCCTATGGAAAGAGATAGTAGAAATGTCTGTCCAGTGTCCCTGTATCCCCCGCATAAAGGCCTTTTATGCGGGGGATAAAAGGCCTGGACCTGTACCACGCTTGGTCCAGGTCCACTCACACTTAATGGAGAATAAGCAAGTGAATGTCTCCTTCTAGTATCTTCTTCAGCCTTCTAGCATACAAAGCTAGCTATAGCCTACAGCACTGACACTCAGTGTTGTTTACCAAACGGCCACAAGGCTGTTGGGAGTGTAATCTGTGCTTTTACCGTAACTGAGAAAGTAAGGGCGCCCTCAGATCTGTCCTACGCAAACTAGACTGTTTCCGTTGCACTAATGTGTGTCTGCCAGTCCGTGTTATGTTTGGAATTAATCGGAAGATATTATAGTAGTGTGGGGGGGCGGGTCGACACGGGAGGGGGGGCCGGGCTCCCCCTCCCGGCCAATAGCCATGGCTCTGTGTAATAGGTGCCAGACACACACACGCGCGCGCACACGCACGCACGCACGCACGCACGCACGCAGGCACGCACGCACGCAAGAAGAGATTATTGTTTTCAACAGCTCTATAATCTCACATCAGTTGTATTGAGTCTCCATCCCACTGTCACAACTCCAAGTCATTATGTTGATTCCATGTTAGGTTTTCACTACTCCCTAGCACACAACAGGTGATCTTTTCAGTCCACTCCACTGATAATTTGCCAAAATTATGAGCATTTGTGAATCTGTTAATATTCAGACGTTGTAAATATGGTTCATATGGGCTTGTGTGACCCATGTTCTGTTTCGTATTTGTTTAATATCTTCTCATACTGTAATAACCAACCAATAATGCATGCAATGAGTTAGTACAATGAGAATAGTACATTTATTATGTTACATTGTTATGGTCTGTTGATTTTTAAACTTTTTTCTTTTAAAATTAAATAAAGATGATGTGATTCTATATCAGATTTTCTTCTCTTATTTATATTGTTATTTTGGACATGTTGCGACTAGAGGTGGAAAATACTTGAGTAAAAGTACTCAAGTAATTACTCAAGAGTAGTTTTTTTGAGGATCTGTACTTTTAAAGTAATTTTAAATGCTCTACTTTTACTCTTACTTTTGAGTAATTTAAATAGTAAATACTTGTACTTCGTTACTTTTCATTTTGACAATGAAGTAAGAGTAATTTAAATTCAGTATATAAGTAAAGTAAATGCAGGTCTTTGACATACTGTACAGTTTACATATACTTTCTTAAAAAATGTTATTAAAAGTGGTTTTCTGAATAGTATTTTTCTCTTCCTGCTTAATGACATCTCATTGGGACAGCTTAGGTCAGTGGTTCTCAACCAGGGGCATAGTTCCGCCGATTTAAAACGAATCCAATACGGAACTAAAACTTCCTATGTTTGGCCGCTAGTTGCGCTGTCCAATGTAGACTTTGTGTACATTGGACCCCATTCGTTTTCCCCTTTGATTTTCTAACCTTAATAAAAGTTGTCATAAATAATTTATGGTTCCTGTTGCTAGTGAAAAACTCCCTTTCAATGATATGCGTTTTGTGCAAATATAGTCCCATTTATGTAAAAATTGATGATAAAGTTGCGGGGGGCGTGGCCAACTAAACTGATACCAGCCGGCTGTGTTCTTCTTCGTATGCTGTATTTCGGGAGGCTCCGACCACATTCTCCCATGTATGCCTGCGGTTCCACGTGACCGTTGGCAGCCAATAGCATTCCTTATGATTCCTGGGGTACCATACAAACAATGATGGCGACACCCATACAAGGGACACAAAAACTTCATTTTCGCAGCATAGAGACCAATGGCTTCGCTTCGTCCATATTTTTTTACAGTCTATGTTCTCAACCTGTGGTTCGGGGGGTCCCCAAATTATTATTTTTTCTTTTTGGGGGGGAGGGGGGGGGGGGGGGGGGGGGGGGTCCCCATTGTGCAACATTGTTTTCTCACTCAACAGTAAACAAACCTACGTACATAACGTTTAAGTGTAGGTGTCTGCACATTTCTAAAGTGAAAATTGAAGGACTTACCTCTAAAATGACAAATTAAACATTGGCCAAATTGTCGAATATTAGAGTGAGAAATTGTGTAAATAGCCGTTCTACATGCTCACAACGCCTCGTGGAACCGTGTTTTACACTATGTAATGCCTGAACTCTTAGTGCTCGTCAGGGTGGAGTGGTCCCCAGAGTGGAGTGGTCCCAAAATATGATTATTTTGGGGGTCGCGACCTGAAAAGGTTGAGAACCACTGGCTTAGGTAACCGTGTAATTAATGTTAAAAAAGTAAAAAAAAAGTACTTTAAAAAAGTACAAAGTACTAGTAAAAGTAAAAGTACTAGTTTTTTAAATAGGCTACTTTTTACTCTTACTTTTGAGTAATTTCCTGGACTAGTACTTTTACTCTACTTTGTGTATTTCACGAAAGTATAACAATGGGCCCGATTCATCAACTGTCATGACCCACGGCTCAAGTGAGTCAGAACATATTCACTCGGATACTAGTTTGCAAGAATAGATGAGATATATTATAATATTTGGTAGCAATACAATTACATCATATTCTTTTCTTAACAATATCCAAAATATAGTAGCAAAATAGATTCTTAGAACTCTATACTACAGATAATGAATAAGTTAAGGCAAATACTGATATTAGACTAGGAGTTAAAGGGAGGCGGCGCGAGCCGCTCCCTGACTTGAGCTGGCGAACAAACAAACAATATTACAAATGATCAAACAAAAGAACTGCGTACAAAACCAAGACCAAATAATAAACAGGGGAACCAAACGAAAAGGACTAAGATAACTAAACAAAACGAGCCTTTCCGAAGGGCGAAACAGGTATAAACTAAAGATGAGTTGAAAGATTACTTTCCACCTCATGTCTAAAATACACATTTTAGTTAGAAAAGAAAATATTTCACCGGCCAATGGAACTTTCTATTGTAAGACCTGTTGAGAGTGGTGAAAATGTTTACTTTTCTAGCCATAAAGTGTATTTTAGACGTGAAGTGGGGGGCTCCGAGTGTCGCCACTAAGGAAAGTAGGCTTTCAACATCTTAGAACTCGTATTTATTTTTATTTTTTTCATTTCAGACGACAGGCTGAGCAGCCTGGGATATCATGGCTGTGAGCGCAAGGGCTCATCGGTGACATAGCGTTAAGGAGAACTCCTATGGAAAGAGATAGTAGAAATGTCTGTCCAGTGTCCCTGTATCCCCCGCATAAAGGCCTTTTATGCGGGGGATAAAAGGCCTTGACCTGTACCACGCTTGGTCCAGGTCCACTCACACTTAATGGAGAATAAGCAAGTGAATGTCTCCTTCTAGTATCTTCTTCAGCCTTCTAGCATACAAAGCTAGCTATAGCCTACAGCACTGACACTCAGTACTTTCTCAGTTACGGTAAAAGCACAGATTACACTCCCAACAGCCTTGTGGCCATTCGCGGCCACAAGGCTGTTGGGAGTGTAATCTGTGCTTTTACCGTAACTGAGAAAGTAAGGGCGCCCTCAGATCTGTCCTACGCAAACTAGACTGTTTCCGTTGCACTAATGTGTGTCTGCCAGTCCGTGTTATGTTTGGAATTAATCGGAAGATATTATAGTAGTGTGGGGGGGCGGGTCGACACGGGAGGGGGGGCCGGGCTCCCCCTCCCGGCCAATAGCCATGGCTCTGTGTAATAGGTGCCAGACACACACACGCGCGCGCACACGCACGCACGCACGCACACAGGCACGCACGCACGCAAGAAGAGATTATTGTTTTCAACAGCTCTATAATCTCACATCAGTTGTATTGAGTCTCCATCCCACTGTCACAACTCCAAGTCATTATGTTGATTCCATGTTAGGTTTTCACTACTCCCTAGCACACAACAGGTGATCTTTTCAGTCCACTCCACTGATAATTTGCCAAAATTATGAGCATTTGTGAATCTGTTAATATTCAGACGTTGTAAATATGGTTCATATGGGCTTGTGTGACCCATGTTCTGTTTCGTATTTGTTTAATATCTTCTCATACTGTAATAACCAACCAATAATGCATGCAATGAGTTAGTACAATGAGAATAGTACATTTATTATGTTACATTGTTATGGTCTGTTGATTTTTAAACTTTTTTCTTTTAAAATTAAATAAAGATGATGTGATTCTATATCAGATTTTCTTCTCTTATTTATATTGTTATTTTGGACATGTTGCGACTAGAGGTGGAAAATACTTGAGTAAAAGTACTCAAGTAATTACTCAAGAGTAGTTTTTTTGAGGATCTGTACTTTTAAAGTAATTTTAAATGCTCTACTTTTACTCTTACTTTTGAGTAATTTAAATAGTAAATACTTGTACTTCGTTACTTTTCATTTTGACAATGAAGTAAGAGTAATTTAAATTCAGTATATAAGTAAAGTAAATGCAGGTTTTTGACATACTGTACAGTTTACATATACTTTCTTAAAAAATGTTATTAAAAGTGGTTTTCTGAATAGTATTTTTCTCTTCCTGCTTAATGACATCTCATTGGGACAGCTTAGGTCAGTGGTTCTCAACCAGGGGCATAGTTCCGCCGATTTAAAACGAATCCAATACGGAACTAAAACTTCCTATGTTTGGCCGCTAGTTGCGCTGTTTTTCCCCCGCAAGGTACCAAAAAGACTTTGTCTACATTGGACCCCATTCGTTTTCCCCTTTGATTTTCTAACCTTAATAAAAGTTGTCATAAATAATTTATGGTTCCTGTTGCTAGTGAAAAACTCAATGAAAAAACTTTCAATGATATGCGTTTTGTGCAAATATAGTCCCATTTATGTAAAAATTGATGATAAAGTTGCGGGGGGCGTGGCCAACTAAACTGATACCAGCCGGCTGTGTTCTTCTTCGTATGCTGTATTTCGGGAGGCTCCGACCACATTCTCCCATGTATGCCTGCGGTTCCACGTGACCGTTGGCAGCCAATAGCATTCCTTATGATTCCTGGGGTACCATACAAACAATGATGGCGACACCCATACAAGGGACACAAAAACGTCATTTTCGCAGCATAGAGACCAATGGCTTCGCTTCGTCCATATTTTTTTACAGTCTATGTTCTCAACCTGTGGTTCGGGGGGTCCCCAAATTATTATTTTTTCTTTTTGGGGGGGAGGGGGGGGTCCCCATTGTGCAACATTGTTTTCTCACTCAACAGTAAACAAACCTACGTACATAACGTTTAAGTGTAGGTATCTGCACATTTCTAAAGTGAAAATTGAAGGACTTACCTCTAAAATGACAAATTAAACATTGGCCAAATTGTCGAATATTAGAGTGAGAAATTGTGTAAATAGCCGTTCTACATGCTCACAACGCCTCGTGGAACCGTGTTTTACACTATGTAATGCCTGAACTCTTAGTGCTCGTCAGGGTGGAGTGGTCCCCAGAGTGGAGTGGTCCCAAAATATGATTATTTTGGGGGTCGCGACCTGAAAAGGTTGAGAACCACTGGCTTAGGTAACCGTGTAATTAATGTTAAAAAAGTACTTTAAAAAAGTACAAAGTACTAGTAAAAGTAAAAGTACTAGTTTTTTAAATAGGCTACTTTTTACTCTTACTTTTGAGTAATTTCCTGGACTAGTACTTTTACTCTACTTTGTGTATTTCACGAAAGTATAACAATGGGCCCGATTCATCAACTGTCATGACCCACGGCTCAAGTGAGTCAGAACATATTCACTCGGATACTAGTTTGCAAGAATAGATGAGATATATTATAATATTTGGTAGCAATACAATTACATCATATTCTTTTCTTAACAATATCCAAAATATAGTAGCAAAATAGATTCTTAGAACTCTATACTACAGATAATGAATAAGTTAAGGCAAATACTGATATTAGACTAGGAGTTAAAGGGAGGCGGCGCGAGCCGCTCCCTGACTTGAGCTGGCGAACAAACAAACAATATTACAAATGATCAAACAAAAGAACTGCGTACAAAACCAAGACCAAATAATAAACAGGGGAACCAAACGAAAAGGACTAAGATAACTAAACAAAACGAGCCTTTCCGAAGGGCGAAACAGGTATAAACTAAACAAACAAAAGAACAACCAGGTCAGTGGGGAACAAGGCAGCGTGGTTGCACAGGCTCAACATTGTATGGTCTGCTTCCACCTTTATAGCCACAGGGCGGACCCTGCCCTGTCGAACAGAACCTCAGAACCACCGGCCAGTCAGCTGCTTCGCCAGCGTCATGTTTCCCCAAGTTCATTGTCATTGGTCGCCAAGGTCACAGCAGTTCATGACTCCGCTCTCCGCAGCTACTGCATTGGAACACAAATGCAGGATAGTAATAGACAATGGTAATAATAATAATAATCACAATAAACAATCCCATAATAATAATAATAAAGGCCTCCCCAGCCGTCACACCAACTTACTTACGAACGTTCTTACGAAGAAATTTCTTCGTAGACCCTTTTAACCCTGCAAGGCCCACTGTCCCTTTTTGGACATATAATCCAATTAAGAATTTTGCTGCCATTTTAAACATAGCTGTAGTAAGCAGCTGCCAAATTGTCCTTACCTTTTAACGTGGGCACGCGCACGCATCGTGCACAATCTGTGCGCGACTCATCTAGTAGACGTGTAGACTCGGTGACAGCTTTCAAATAAAAAAAACCCCATTGAAATAGACATATCCATTGCCACGCTGTATCCCTGCTTATCCGCCAGTGTTTACATGAAAAAACATTGAAAAAAGCCAGCTATGCGCTATGGTAACACGTGGACACGTTCGTGCTCAAAACGCACGATATGTGCGGGGATCATAATCCAGGCGTGTAGAGACTGGAAGTTTCCAAACGCAAAAATCGGATTGAAAAACGAGCTTTCCATCGCCGAGTAGCTTCCTCTTCTGTTACAATGTAAACCAATGGAGGCGGGACTATGGCCCAGGCTCAGACCGGATACGGAAAGCTAGATCCGGTCCAGACCGGAAATACGGCAGGATACAGTTAGGGGGCGGGCCTAAGACTCCGAAGTGGCCATATACAGCGATCATACTTTTAATTGTTTCATAATGATTAAAGCTAATTAAATTTCCGGGAACGACGGGCATCGCAGAGAGGTACAGCCGCAGCGGGAAATCAACGGTTTCGACGGGGATCGCAGAGTATGAGTTAATTAAAAAAAAACGTGATAATTAGTTTTCCTTCCCATTAACATCACCATTAAATCATATTGTTTAGTATTACAATGCCATTGGCATTGGAAGTTTTTAAAGAAGATTTGGCATACACCAATGTTTTCTTAGCTGTGATTTGTTGATTTTGTTCTTATGTTAAGAAAACATCTATGCACACTGTAGAGCACTCTTAGGGTGGCCTTTTAGTTCTTAACTCATCTGGTGCCGATCCCGAACTAGTTCGGCTTTATTTCAATCCAATACAATCTTTTTTTTATTAATTCACTTACCCCGAGCTGCTTGTAGAGTCGTGGGTGGTCCTGGCTCGCTAGCCGCTAGCCAGCTAGCCATTCTACTCTGTCCGACGATATATTCCATTAAAAATGGTTTAAAATACATTTTTGAGCTCCCCAATGTTCACCCGATGTTCGGCGCCGCTTCCGATGAGTACACGAGTGTGCCGATCCCGAAGTAGTTCGGCTTTATTTAATTAAATGAATAAAATGATAAGAGGCCTTCTGAAGCCTGGCTTGATTTTTGTAGCTACTAGCCGAAAGCTAACAACGTCCCGGCCGGCCGTAATTTGCGAACGCAATCGCCAATCTCCGCCTAATCCAATGAAAGGCTGCATCTTTAAAGGCTTATATCTCTTTTTTGTGTTTTAGGAAAGCGGCGCGAGGTTTATTTAAGGCGAAATCGCCCAAAAATTATCTTTTAGATGACAAAATGGGAATAGCCATTCTGTTAGCATCTTCATCCGGGACATTTCCATGCCGTGCAGGAACGTGAGCACGTCAGGTCCTGGAAGCTGAAGTCCTGGAAGCTAAAGCGCTCGCCTATGAGAGATGCGCTGGCATTCCTTGGCCCCTAGAGGGCGCTGGCGCTCAAAGAGTTAAGAGTGACATACCACTTTAACCCTGTTTTAAACTTTGTTTGAAAATAGCCGATCTACAAGCTCACAACGCGTTACCATTACAGCCCATTTTGAGCTTGTAGATCGGATATTTTTTTTTATTTTACACTTTGATAAATCTTGATAAATCTTCCCAGGCAGAAACTATTTTCATGTGGGGGTCTGCAGAATGCATGTCAATTTGACGGTCCTTGACATGAAAATGTGGTCCCACCCTTTTTTACAGTACACTAATAAGACAAAATAAGACATAATAAAGCCATAATTAAGAAATAATGTGTTGGTAATTAGAACTTATAATGTTTTATTAGACAAGAACAAAGACAGAATAAGACAGAATAAAGCCACAATAAGGATGATGTTTTATTACCCCTTGAATGAAACGTAACATATCAGGGTCCCAACAAACTCTAATAAGTCCTATAAGACCAATCAGGGTCTTAACAAAGTCTACTTATTTAACATTAGGCTTCATTAGAAAATAATGTGCCCTAATTACAAACAAATTAGCACTCATTATCACAGAATTGTACTGTAAAAATTAATCAACGACAAGGTAATTAGAACTTATCATTTTTATTAGACAGAAACAAAGACAGAATAAAGCCATAATAAGGATGGTGTTATTAACCCTTGAATGAAACGTAACAAATCAGGGTCATAACAAACTCTTCTTATTTAACATTAGGCTTCATTACAAAATAATGTGCTCTAATTACAAACAAATTAGCACTCATTATCACAGAATTGTACTGTAAAAACTAATCAACGACAAGGTAATTAGAATTTATTAGACAGAAACAAGACAGAATAAGACAGAATAAGGATGATGTTATTACCACTCAAATGAAACGTAATAAATCAAGGTCCTAACAAACTCTTCTTATTTAACATTAGGCTTCATTACAAAATAATGTGCTCTAATTACAAACAAATTAGCACTCATTATCACAGAATTGTACTGTAAAAACTAATCAACGACAAGGTAATTAGAATTTATTAGACAGAAACAAGACAGAATAAGACAGAATAAGGATGATGTTATTATATGAACAATGGCCGAACTCTCCACCAGGGGGAGCTCCTGAGCACATTGTTCCCTGCCTGCTGCAGAAGAAGAGAGGAGGAAGCCAGCAGCAGAGCAGAGAGCTCCATATGTTTTTCTAAGAGAGTGTTTTGACACATGTTCCAAAGCTTTAAAAGCTGATTCTGAGGCAACTAAATGTGATTAACCTTACAGACATTGAGTAAATGATTTTCTATGTTACTGTATGCTGCCAGATGACCTGAGAGTACCGTTTCCTTTTCTTTTGATGAATAATCTCTGGTGAGTGTAATTGTCTTTTGTGTGCCTTTCTTAACAAGGGTGCTAAGCTAACTGTTAGCATGAAGCTGCATACTAACAGTTAGCTTAGCACCCTTGTTAAGAAAGACACACTCACCAGAGATTCTTCATCAAAAGAAAAGGAAACGGTACTCTCAGGTCATCTGGCAGCATACAGTAACATAGAAAATCATTTACTCAATGTCTGTAAGGTTAATCACATTTAGTTGCCTCAGAATCAGCTTTTAAAGGAGCTATAGTCAACTTTTTCAGTGTAGGGCCGACACTTTGTTTACATCCTAGTCTATAGACTAGAATGTAAACAAAGTGTCGGCCCTACAATGGCCAAAATGATTATTTTATCATTATTTTATGCTTTTTGTGGTCATTTTTGAATAGAAACACATATATGAAGCTTATTTGTTTTATAAAGTATTTTCGAAACATTATTTTTATTTTAGCATCCGTTTTTCAAGAAGATTTTGACTATAGCTCCTTTAAAGCTTTGGAACATGTGTCAAAACACTCTCTTAGAAAAACATATGGAGCTATCTGCTCTGCTGCTGGCTTCCTCCTCTCTTCTTCTGCAGCAGGCAGGGAAAAAATTTGCTCAGGAGCTCCCCCTGGTGGAGAGTTCGGCCATTGTTCATATAATAACATCATCCTTATTCGGTCTTATTCTGTCTTGTTTCTGTCTAATAAATTCTAATTACCTTGTTGTTGATTAGTTTTTACAGTACAATTCTGTTATAATGAGTGCTAATTTGTTTGTAATTAGAGCACATTATTTTGTAATGAAGCCTAATGTTAAATAAGAAGAGTTTGTTAGGACCTTGATTTATTACGTTTCATTTGAGTGGTAATAACATCATCCTTATTCTGTCTTGTTTCTGTCTAATAAATTCTAATTACCTTGTCGTTGATTAGTTTTTACAGTACAATTCTGTGATAATGAGTGCTAATTTGTTTGTAATTAGAGCACATTATTTTGTAATGAAGCCTAATGTTAAATAAGAAGAGTTTGTTATGACCCTGATTTGTTACGTTTCATTCAAGGGTTAATAACACCATCCTTATTATGGCTTTATTCTGTCTTTGTTTCTGTCTAATAAAAATGATAAGTTCTAATTACCTTGTCGTTGATTAGTTTTTACAGTACAATTCTGTGATAATGAGTGCTAATTTGTTTGTAATTAGAGCACATTATTTTCTAATGAAGCCTAATGTTAAATAAGTAGACTTTGTTAGGACCCTGATTGGTCTTATAAGACTTATTAGAGTTTGTTGGGACCCTGATATGTTACGTTTCATTCAAGGGGTAATAAAACATCATCCTTATTGTGGCTTTATTCTGTCTTATTCTGTCTTTGTTCTTGTCTAATAAAACATTATAAGTTCTAATTACCAACACATTATTTCTTAATTATGGCTTTATTATGTCTTATTTTGTCTTATTGCGACCGTTAGGGAGCAGTTTAGTATCAAAACCTCCACCGGCCGTCCGTCGGTCGGTCGGTCGGTCGGTCGGTCGGTCGGTCGGTCGGTCACACGTCACACGTCACACCTTTGCCCTGCTCATATCTCCGCATCAGTATGACATCACACCGTACACAAATGACCCTTATATAAGACCGGCATTATCTACCGACAGCTGCTATAAGCCAACCCTGGCGATAAGGTCTGAGTCGAAGAAATGCTTCTTTCCTGGCAAGAATTGCCCCTTTATTCTGTAGGGCTCGTTTGTGTATTGTATGACATCACGCCACATCATCGGCTGAGGACTGTGTGATGTCATCATATCTCCATATATGGAGACATAAGTTGCTCATGCCCAAATATGGGCTGGTGAGGTCAGACTTAGTGTGATGCGTAGGTTATCTCCATATATGGAGATTCAACTTCAATGAGTATATAAGACCGGCATTATCTACCGACAGCTGCTATAAGCCAACCCTGGCGATAAGGTCTGAGTCGAAGAAATGCTTCTTTCCTGGCAAGAATTGCCCCTTTATACTGTAGGGCTCGTTTGTGTATTGTATGACATCACGCCACATCATCGGCTGAGGACTGTGTGATGTCATCATATCTCCATATATGGAGACATAAGTTGCTCATGCCCAAATATGGGCTGGTGAGGTCAGACTTAGTGTGATGCGTAGGTTATCTCCATATATGGAGATTCAACTTCAATGAGTAACCATGGCAAACTGTCAACTGCCCGTATGTCTTGATAATTGATAAAACAAACTTTTGGCCTATTTGTGGGAGTCTTACTGGTTAGTGTACTGTAAAAAAGGGTGGGACCGAAAATGTTTAGAAACACTGCTTTAGACTAGTTTTCAACAGGTCTGAAAATTGCATCCCAACCCAAAATGACCCGGTTGAGTTGAAGCCCAAGCCTCTAGCCCACACACCCCCTTCCCTTCATCGCCTCCCCCCATAACCCAACTCCCTACTAGCCTGGCTCCAGCCAATAGACCCGCCCACTCTCTGAGTGAACTGCATCTCTTGGTCTGGATGTGTCATATGACGTGTCTCTTGCTACCGAAAGCTTCTCAAACCGACCAAAACCGACCAATGAAATCAATGCAATGCGGAGGAGGGGCGCGTCTAACTTTTGAAAATCAACAGAAACAGTGGAGGGAGGGGTGGCTGCGTGGCTCACCAGAGTTCTTAATTGCTCCCTTTGAACTTCAAAAGGGCTCCGAACTGCAGTCATTGATTGAGCCATACAAGTGTCGAATAGCTCGTTAGTGATTCTCTCTAATCAATGAAACATCAAAGACAACTAGAAAAATATTGTTCCTTCGAAACAATTGTGGGCTCGCTTCAAGCCAGAAAACAATGGCTATAAAAGCACAAAATGTCAAGATCGCAGGCAGTGCTCTCTTTGACGTTACTGACGTCAAAGATTGGTCCATTTTGTTCCAAAAATGTGTTATGCAAAAGTTGACCCGCTGGTGGCGCTATAAAAGGCCAATGTGAGAAGGTTGGTATCTGTTCCTTGACCTATTGGGAATGTGCTTGCAAGATTTCACGCACATCCCAGGCTGTGTTCATGATTTGAGGTGTTTTTGGCTTTGGACACTTTATCGCTGCTTGCAGCTATATTTATTATTATTATTTTATAATTTTTTTGTGTGCACTTCATAGGCATGTTAGATAAAGGTCCTTAGATTGCGTGTAGAATGTTTCATGCAAATTGCAAAAAAACGGGTTTAAGCGTTTTACAAACTGCTCAAAATTATATAGCGCCCCCCTTTGGCCATTTGGGGTAAGATTGGTTTCAGTGATATTTGAACTAACCCTCTACACTATTTTGTCATGAAAATGTGACTTTGCATGTATGTTTTAGAGGCAGAAGAATAATTTGCATAAAAATGCAATATTGTTTGAATTATTTAAAAAAGCATGTTTCAATGTTAAAGAAATCCGATCTGACAGATCTTTAGATATCGGTCCAAAGTTCACGTAAAAAAAGTTTTGTGCACGTGACGCGAAAATTCCAGAATAAAAGCGGGTTTACGCGTTTTACAAACTGCTCAAAATGGCGGAAAATCGAAGGGCGGAGCTTACTTAACAACGACACAGATGTCTTCCGCTTGAGTCAAAGCACGCGTGTAACAAGTTGCATGTCTTCAAACAAAACGAGTCATGACTTATGCCCGTTTGAAGTTTGAATTTTCAGACGCTTCGTATAGCGCCCCCCTTTGGCCGATTGGAATAAAATTGGTTTCAGTGATACTTTGACTAACCCTCCACATCTTTGCCAAATGCCATGAACGTGTAACTTTGCATGTATGATTTAGAGGCCGAAGAATAATTTGCATAAAACCGCAATATTGATTGAATTATTAAAAAATTATATTTCACTTTAAAAAAAATCTGGTTGATCAATCTGACCGTATTGGTCCAAAGTTCATGAGAAAAAAGTTTTGTGCGCGTTATGCAAAAATCCCAGGAGGAGATAGATTTTTACTGTTTTTCATATAATTCAAAATTCTGGGGGATCTAAAGGTCAGAGGTCAAAAGTCAGAGCGTAAAAGTTGTTCGGCATGAGGAGACGCATACGTGTATACAGGTTTCATGGCTGTACCTAAAACACAGCATGAGCTATACCTGTTCAAAGTTCGCACTTTCAAAGGCTTCCTACAGCGCCACCATTTGGCCGATTGCTATAAAAAATAATAGCACACTTCGCCACTGTAAACTGAACACATTGATGTTTTTATTTTCATTTTCTCACTAAGTATGTAGGAGTAGAAAGGAACCGAAGATCCCGTCTACTGATTGCCTGCCTGATAGATAAATAACTAGAAAAATATTGTTCCTTCGAAACAATTGTGGGCTCGCTTCAAGCCAGAAAACAATGGCTATAAAAGCACAAAATGTCAAGATCGCAGGCAGTGCTCTCTTTGACGTTACTGACATCAAAGATTGGTCCATTTTGTTCCAAAAATGTGTTATGCAAAAGTTGACCCGCTGGTGGCGCTATAACAGGCCAATGTGAGAAGGTTGGTATCTGTTCCTTGACCTATCGGGAATGTGCTTGCAAGATTTCACGCACATCCCAGGCTGTGTTCATGATTTGAGGTGTTTTTGGCTTTGGACACTTTATCGCTGCTTGCAGCTATATTTATTATTATTATTTTATAATTTTTTTGTGTGCACTTCATAGGCATGTTAGATAAAGGTCCTTAGATTGCGTGTAGAATGTTTCATGCAAATTGCAAAAAAAATCCTAGAATAAAAACAGGTTTAAGCGTTTTACAAACTGCTCAAAATTATATAGCGCCCCCCTTTGGCCATTTGGGGTAAGATTGGTTTCAGTGATATTTGAACTAACCCTCTACACTATTTTGTCATGAAAATGTGACTTTGCATGTATGTTTTAGAGGCAGAAGAATAATTTGCATAAAAATGCAATATTGTTTGAATTATTTAAAAAAGCATGTTTCAATGTTAAAGAAATCCGATCTGACAGATCTTTAGATATCGGTCCAAAGTTCACGTAAAAAAAAGTTTTGTGCACGTGACGCGAAAATTCCAGAATAAAAGCGGGTTTACGCGTTTTACAAACTGCTCAAAATGGCGGAAAATCGAAGGGCGGAGCTTACTTAACAACGACACAGATGTCTTCCGCTTGAGTCAAAGCACGCGTGTAACAAGTTGCATGTCTTCAAACGAAACGAGTCATGACTTATGCCCGTTTGAAGTTTGAATTTTCAGACGCTTCGTATAGCGCCCCCCTTTGGCCGATTGGAATAAAATTGGTTTCAGTGATACTTTGACTAACCCTCCACATCTTTGCCAAATGCCATGAACGTGTAACTTTGCATGTATGATTTAGAGGCCGAAGAATTATTTGCATAAAACCGCAATATTTATGGAATTATTAAAAAATTATGTTTCACTTTAAAAAAAATCTGGTTGATCAATCTGACCGTATTGGTCCAAAGTTCATGTGAAAAATGTTTTGTGCACTTGACGCGAAAATACCAGGAGGAGATAGATTTTTACTGTTTTTCATATAATTCCGAATTGTGGGAGACCTAAAGGTCAGAGGTCAAAAGTTAGAGGGTAAAAGTTGTTCGGCATGAGGAGACGCATAAGTGTATACAGGTTTCATGGCTGTATGTATAACACAGCATGAGCTATACCTGTTCAAAGATCGCACTTTCGAAGGCTTCCTACAGCGCCACCATTTGGCCGATTGCTATAAAAAATAATAGCACACTTCGCCACTGTAAACTGAACACATTGATGTTTTTATTTTCATTTTATCACTAAGTATGTAGGAGTAGAACGGAACCGAAGTTTTTGATACTTGCACTGACTACTAGTATGACTAGTATAGAAATAACTAGAAAAATATTGTTCCTTCGAAACAATTGTGGGCTCGCTTCAAGCCAGAAAACAATGGCTATAAAAGCACAAAATGTCAAGATCGCAGGCAGTGCTCTCTTTGACGTTACTGACATCAAAGATTGGTCCATTTTGTTCCAAAAATGTGTTATGCAAAAGTTGACCCGCTGGTGGCGCTATAACAGGCCAATGTGAGAAGGTTGGTATCTGTTCCTTGACCTATCGGGAATGTGCTTGCAAGATTTCACGCACATCCCAGGCTGTGTTCATGATTTGAGGTGTTTTTGGCTTTGGACACTTTATCGCTGCTTGCAGCTATATTTATTATTATTATTTTATAATTTTTTTGTGTGCACTTCATAGGCATGTTAGATAAAGGTCCTTAGATTGCGTGTAGAATGTTTCATGCAAATTGCAAAAAAAATCCTAGAATAAAAACAGGTTTAAGCGTTTTACAAACTGCTCAAAATTATATAGCGCCCCCCTTTGGCCATTTGGGGTAAGATTGGTTTCAGTGATATTTGAACTAACCCTCTACACTATTTTGTCATGAAAATGTGACTTTGCATGTATGTTTTAGAGGCAGAAGAATAATTTGCATAAAAATGCAATATTGTTTGAATTATTTAAAAAAGCATGTTTCAATGTTAAAGAAATCCGATCTGACAGATCTTTAGATATCGGTCCAAAGTTCACGTAAAAAAAAGTTTTGTGCACGTGACGCGAAAATTCCAGAATAAAAGCGGGTTTACGCGTTTTACAAACTGCTCAAAATGGCGGAAAATCGAAGGGCGGAGCTTACTTAACAACGACACAGATGTCTTCCGCTTGAGTCAAAGCACGCGTGTAACAAGTTGCATGTCTTCAAACGAAACGAGTCATGACTTATGCCCGTTTGAAGTTTGAATTTTCAGACGCTTCGTATAGCGCCCCCCTTTGGCCGATTGGAATAAAATTGGTTTCAGTGATACTTTGACTAACCCTCCACATCTTTGCCAAATGCCATGAACGTGTAACTTTGCATGTATGATTTAGAGGCCGAAGAATTATTTGCATAAAACCGCAATATTTATGGAATTATTAAAAAATTATGTTTCACTTTAAAAAAAATCTGGTTGATCAATCTGACCGTATTGGTCCAAAGTTCATGTGAAAAATGTTTTGTGCACTTGACGCGAAAATCCCAGGAGGAGATAGATTTTTACTGTTTTTCATATAATTCCGAATTGTGGGAGACCTAAAGGTCAGAGGTCAAAAGTTCGAGGGTAAAAGTTGTTCGGCATGAGGAGACGCATAAGTGTATACAGGTTTCATGGCTGTATGTATAACACAGCATGAGCTAAACCTGTTCAAAGATCGCACTTTCGAAGGCTTCCTACAGCGCCACCATTTGGCCGATTGCTATAAAAAATAATAGCACACTTCGCCACTGTAAACTGAACACATTGATGTTTTTATTTTCATTTTATCACTAAGTATGTAGGAGTAGAACGGAACCGAAGTTTTTGATACTTGCACTGACTAGTATGACTAGTATAGAAATAATGACAATATCTAAAGTGTGCTCGCCTGTTTACAGGCGAGCCCACAACTAGAAAAATATTGTTCCTTCGAAACAATTGTGGGCTCGCTTCAAGCCGGAAAACAATGGCTATAAAAGTACAAAATGTCAAGATCGCAGGCAGTGCTCTCTTTGACGTTACTGACGTCAAAGATTGGTCCATTTTGTTCCAAAAATGTGTTGTGCAAAAGTTGACCCGCTGGTGGCGCTATAACAGGCCAATGTAAGAAGGGTGGTATCTGCTCCTTGACCTATTGGGAATGTGCTTGCAAGATTTCACGCACATTGCAGGCTGTGTTCATGATTTGAGGTGTTTTTGGCTTTGGCCACTTTATCGCTGCTTGCAGCTATATTCATTATTATTATTTTTTTTTTGTGTGTGTGCACTTCATAGGCATATTAGATAAAGGTCCTTAGATTGTGTGTAGAATGTTTCATGCAAATTGCAAAAATAAATCCTAACGGGTTTAAGCGTTTCACAAACTGCTCAAAATGATATAGCGCCCCCCTTTGGCCAATTGGGGTAAGATTGGTTTTAGTGATATTTGGACTAACACTCTACATCTTTGCCAAATGCCATGAACATGTTACTTTGCATGTATGATTTAGAGGCAGAAGAATAATTTGCATAAAACTGCAATATTCATTGAATTTATTTTAAAAAGCATGTTTCAATTTTAAAGAAATCCGATCTGACAGATCTTTAGATATCGGTCCAAAGTTCACGTAAAAAAAGTTTTGTGCACGTGGAGTGAAAATTCCAGAATAAAAGCGGGTTTACGCGTTTTACAAACTGCTCAATATGGCGGAAAATCGGGGGGCGGAGCTTACTTAACAACGACACAGATGTCTTCCGCTCGAGTCAAAGCACGCGTGTAACAAGTTGCATGTCTTCAAACGAAACGAGTCATGACTTATGCCCGTTTGAAGTTTGAATTTTCAAACGCTTCGTATAGCGCCCCCCTTTGGCCGATTGGAATAAAATTGGTTTCAGTGATACTTTGACTAACCCTCCACATCTTTGCCAAATGCCATGAACGTGTAACTTTGCATGTATGATTTAGAGGCCGAAGAATAATTTGCATAAAACCGCAATATTGATTGAATTATTAAAAAATTATATTTCACTTTAAAAAAAATCTGGTTGATCAATCTGACCGTATTGGTCCAAAGTTCATGAGAAAAAAGTTTTGTGCGCGTTATGCAAAAATCCCAGGAGGAGATAGATTTTTACTGTTTTTCATATAATTCAAAATTCTGGGGGATCTAAAGGTCAGAGGTCAAAAGTCAGAGCGTAAAAGTTGTTCGGCATGAGGAGACGCATACGTGTATACAGGTTTCATGGCTGTACCTAAAACACAGCATGAGCTATACCTGTTCAAAGTTCGCACTTTCAAAGGCTTCCTACAGCGCCACCATTTGGCCGATTGCTATAAAAAATAATAGCACACTTCGCCACTGTAAACTGAACACATTGATGTTTTTATTTTCATTTTCTCACTAAGTATGTAGGAGTAGAAAGGAACCGAAGATCCCGTCTACTGATTGCCTGCCTGATAGATAAATAACTAGAAAAATATTGTTCCTTCGAAACAATTGTGGGCTCGCTTCAAGCCAGAAAACAATGGCTATAAAAGCACAAAATGTCAAGATCGCAGGCAGTGCTCTCTTTGACGTTACTGACATCAAAGATTGGTCCATTTTGTTCCAAAAATGTGTTATGCAAAAGTTGACCCGCTGGTGGCGCTATAACAGGCCAATGTGAGAAGGTTGGTATCTGTTCCTTGACCTATCGGGAATGTGCTTGCAAGATTTCACGCACATCCCAGGCTGTGTTCATGATTTGAGGTGTTTTTGGCTTTGGACACTTTATCGCTGCTTGCAGCTATATTTATTATTATTATTTTATAATTTTTTTGTGTGCACTTCATAGGCATGTTAGATAAAGGTCCTTAGATTGCGTGTAGAATGTTTCATGCAAATTGCAAAAAAAATCCTAGAATAAAAACAGGTTTAAGCGTTTTACAAACTGCTCAAAATTATATAGCGCCCCCCTTTGGCCATTTGGGGTAAGATTGGTTTCAGTGATATTTGAACTAACCCTCTACACTATTTTGTCATGAAAATGTGACTTTGCATGTATGTTTTAGAGGCAGAAGAATAATTTGCATAAAAATGCAATATTGTTTGAATTATTTAAAAAAGCATGTTTCAATGTTAAAGAAATCCGATCTGACAGATCTTTAGATATCGGTCCAAAGTTCACGTAAAAAAAAGTTTTGTGCACGTGACGCGAAAATTCCAGAATAAAAGCGGGTTTACGCGTTTTACAAACTGCTCAAAATGGCGGAAAATCGAAGGGCGGAGCTTACTTAACAACGACACAGATGTCTTCCGCTTGAGTCAAAGCACGCGTGTAACAAGTTGCATGTCTTCAAACGAAACGAGTCATGACTTATGCCCGTTTGAAGTTTGAATTTTCAGACGCTTCGTATAGCGCCCCCCTTTGGCCGATTGGAATAAAATTGGTTTCAGTGATACTTTGACTAACCCTCCACATCTTTGCCAAATGCCATGAACGTGTAACTTTGCATGTATGATTTAGAGGCCGAAGAATTATTTGCATAAAACCGCAATATTTATGGAATTATTAAAAAATTATGTTTCACTTTAAAAAAAATCTGGTTGATCAATCTGACCGTATTGGTCCAAAGTTCATGTGAAAAATGTTTTGTGCACTTGACGCGAAAATACCAGGAGGAGATAGATTTTTACTGTTTTTCATATAATTCCGAATTGTGGGAGACCTAAAGGTCAGAGGTCAAAAGTTAGAGGGTAAAAGTTGTTCGGCATGAGGAGACGCATAAGTGTATACAGGTTTCATGGCTGTATGTATAACACAGCATGAGCTATACCTGTTCAAAGATCGCACTTTCGAAGGCTTCCTACAGCGCCACCATTTGGCCGATTGCTATAAAAAATAATAGCACACTTCGCCACTGTAAACTGAACACATTGATGTTTTTATTTTCATTTTATCACTAAGTATGTAGGAGTAGAACGGAACCGAAGTTTTTGATACTTGCACTGACTACTAGTATGACTAGTATAGAAATAACTAGAAAAATATTGTTCCTTCGAAACAATTGTGGGCTCGCTTCAAGCCAGAAAACAATGGCTATAAAAGCACAAAATGTCAAGATCGCAGGCAGTGCTCTCTTTGACGTTACTGACATCAAAGATTGGTCCATTTTGTTCCAAAAATGTGTTATGCAAAAGTTGACCCGCTGGTGGCGCTATAACAGGCCAATGTGAGAAGGTTGGTATCTGTTCCTTGACCTATCGGGAATGTGCTTGCAAGATTTCACGCACATCCCAGGCTGTGTTCATGATTTGAGGTGTTTTTGGCTTTGGACACTTTATCGCTGCTTGCAGCTATATTTATTATTATTATTTTATAATTTTTTTGTGTGCACTTCATAGGCATGTTAGATAAAGGTCCTTAGATTGCGTGTAGAATGTTTCATGCAAATTGCAAAAAAAATCCTAGAATAAAAACAGGTTTAAGCGTTTTACAAACTGCTCAAAATTATATAGCGCCCCCCTTTGGCCATTTGGGGTAAGATTGGTTTCAGTGATATTTGAACTAACCCTCTACACTATTTTGTCATGAAAATGTGACTTTGCATGTATGTTTTAGAGGCAGAAGAATAATTTGCATAAAAATGCAATATTGTTTGAATTATTTAAAAAAGCATGTTTCAATGTTAAAGAAATCCGATCTGACAGATCTTTAGATATCGGTCCAAAGTTCACGTAAAAAAAAGTTTTGTGCACGTGACGCGAAAATTCCAGAATAAAAGCGGGTTTACGCGTTTTACAAACTGCTCAAAATGGCGGAAAATCGAAGGGCGGAGCTTACTTAACAACGACACAGATGTCTTCCGCTTGAGTCAAAGCACGCGTGTAACAAGTTGCATGTCTTCAAACGAAACGAGTCATGACTTATGCCCGTTTGAAGTTTGAATTTTCAGACGCTTCGTATAGCGCCCCCCTTTGGCCGATTGGAATAAAATTGGTTTCAGTGATACTTTGACTAACCCTCCACATCTTTGCCAAATGCCATGAACGTGTAACTTTGCATGTATGATTTAGAGGCCGAAGAATTATTTGCATAAAACCGCAATATTTATGGAATTATTAAAAAATTATGTTTCACTTTAAAAAAAATCTGGTTGATCAATCTGACCGTATTGGTCCAAAGTTCATGTGAAAAATGTTTTGTGCACTTGACGCGAAAATCCCAGGAGGAGATAGATTTTTACTGTTTTTCATATAATTCCGAATTGTGGGAGACCTAAAGGTCAGAGGTCAAAAGTTCGAGGGTAAAAGTTGTTCGGCATGAGGAGACGCATAAGTGTATACAGGTTTCATGGCTGTATGTATAACACAGCATGAGCTAAACCTGTTCAAAGATCGCACTTTCGAAGGCTTCCTACAGCGCCACCATTTGGCCGATTGCTATAAAAAATAATAGCACACTTCGCCACTGTAAACTGAACACATTGATGTTTTTATTTTCATTTTATCACTAAGTATGTAGGAGTAGAACGGAACCGAAGTTTTTGATACTTGCACTGACTAGTATGACTAGTATAGAAATAATGACAATATCTAAAGTGTGCTCGCCTGTTTACAGGCGAGCCCACAACTAGAAAAATATTGTTCCTTCGAAACAATTGTGGGCTCGCTTCAAGCCGGAAAACAATGGCTATAAAAGTACAAAATGTCAAGATCGCAGGCAGTGCTCTCTTTGACGTTACTGACGTCAAAGATTGGTCCATTTTGTTCCAAAAATGTGTTGTGCAAAAGTTGACCCGCTGGTGGCGCTATAACAGGCCAATGTAAGAAGGGTGGTATCTGCTCCTTGACCTATTGGGAATGTGCTTGCAAGATTTCACGCACATTGCAGGCTGTGTTCATGATTTGAGGTGTTTTTGGCTTTGGCCACTTTATCGCTGCTTGCAGCTATATTCATTATTATTATTTTTTTTTTGTGTGTGTGCACTTCATAGGCATATTAGATAAAGGTCCTTAGATTGTGTGTAGAATGTTTCATGCAAATTGCAAAAATAAATCCTAACGGGTTTAAGCGTTTCACAAACTGCTCAAAATGATATAGCGCCCCCCTTTGGCCAATTGGGGTAAGATTGGTTTTAGTGATATTTGGACTAACACTCTACATCTTTGCCAAATGCCATGAACATGTTACTTTGCATGTATGATTTAGAGGCAGAAGAATAATTTGCATAAAACTGCAATATTCATTGAATTTATTTTAAAAAGCATGTTTCAATTTTAAAGAAATCCGATCTGACAGATCTTTAGATATCGGTCCAAAGTTCACGTAAAAAAAGTTTTGTGCACGTGGAGTGAAAATTCCAGAATAAAAGCGGGTTTACGCGTTTTACAAACTGCTCAATATGGCGGAAAATCGGGGGGCGGAGCTTACTTAACAACGACACAGATGTCTTCCGCTCGAGTCAAAGCACGCGTGTAACAAGTTGCATGTCTTCAAACGAAACGAGTCATGACTTATGCCCGTTTGAAGTTTGAATTTTCAAACGCTTCGTATAGCGCCCCCCTTTGGCCGATTGGAATAAAATTGGTTTCAGTGATACTTTGACTAACCCTCCACATCTTTGCCAAATGCCATGAACGTGTAACTTTGGATGTATGATTTAGAGGCCGAAGAATAATTTGCATAAAACCGCAACATTGATTGAATTATTAATAAAATATATTTCACTTTAAAAGAAATCCGCCGAGACTAGTTTGACCGTATTGGTCCAAAGTTCATGTGAAAAAAGTTTCATGCGCGTATCGCAAAGATCCCAGGAGGAGATAGATTTTTACTGTTTTTCATATAATTCCAAATTCTGAGGGATCTAAAGGTCAGAGGTCAAAAGTCAGAGCGTAAAAGTTGTTCGGCATGAGAAGACGCATACGTGTATATAGGTTTCATGGCTGTACGTATAACAGAGCATGAGCTATACCTGTTCAAAGTTCGCACTTTCGAAGGCTTCCTACAGCGCCACCATTTGGCCGATTGCTGTAAAAAGTAATAGCACACGTCGCCACAGTAAGCTGAACACATTGATGTTTTTATTTTCATTTTCTCACTAAGTATGTAGGAGTAGAAAGGAACCGAAGTTTTGAGGAGAACTTGATATGACGGTTAGATATTGTCACTAGAAAATATTGTTCCTTCGAAACAATTGTGGGCTCGCTTCAAGCCAGAAAACAATGGCTATAAATGTACAAAATGTCAAGATCGCAGGCAGTGCTCTCTTTGACGTTACTGACGTCAAAGATTGGTCCATTTTGTTCCAAAAATGTGTTGTGCAAAAGTTGACCCGTTGGTGGCGCTATAACAGGCCAATGTAAGAAGGGTGGTATCTGTTCCTTGACCTATTGGGAATGTGCTTGCAAGATTTCACGCACATTGCAGGCTGTGTTCATGATTTGAGGTGTTTTTGGCTTTGGCCACTTTATCGCTGCTTGCAGCTATATTCATTATTATTATTTTTTTGTGTGTGTGCACTTCATAGGCATATTAGATAAAGGTCCTTAGATTGTGTGTAGAATGTTTCATGCAAATTGCAAAAAAAAAAATCCTAACGGGTTTAAGCGTTTCACAAACTGCTCAAAATGATATAGCGTCCCCCTTTGGCCAATTGGGGTAAGATTGGTTTTAGTGATATTTGGACTAACACTCTACATCTTTGCCAAATGCCATGAACATGTTACTTTGCATGTATGATTTAGAGGCAGAAGAATAATTTGCATAAAACTGCAATATTCATTGAATTTATTTAAAAAAGCATGTTTCAATTTTAAAGAAATCCGATCTGACAGATCTTTAGATATCGGTCCAAAGTTCACGTAAAAAAAGTTTTGTGCACGTGGAGCGAAAATTCCAGAATAAAAGCGGGTTTACGCGTTTTACAAACTGCTCAATATGGCGGAAAATCGAAGGGCGGAGCTTACTTAACAACGACACAGATGTCTTCCGCTCGAGTCAAAGCACGCGTGTAACAAGTTGCATGTCTTCAAACAAAACGAGTCATGACTTATGCCCGTTTGAAGTTTGAATTTTCAAACGCTTCGTATAGCGCCCCCCTTTGGCCGATTGGAATAAAATTGGTTTCAGTGATACTTTGACTAACCCTCCACATCTTTGCCAAATGCCATGAACGTGTAACTTTGCATGTATGATTTAGAGGCCAAAGAATAATTTGCATAAAACCGCAATATTGATTAAATTATTAAAAAATTATATTTCACTTTAAAAAAAATCTGGTTGATCAATCTGACCGTATTGGTCCAAAGTTCATGTGAAAAAAGTTTTGTGCACTTGACGCGAAAATCCCAGGAGGAGATAGATTTTTACTGTTTTTCATATAATTCCGAATTGTGGGAGACCTAAAGGTCAGAGGTCAAAAGTTAGAGGGTAAAAGTTGTTCGGCATGAGGAGACGAATACGTGTATACAGGTTTCATGGCTGTACCTAAAACACAGCATGAGCTATACCTGTTCAAAGTTCGCACTTTCGAAGGCTTCGTGCAGCGCCACCATTTGGCCGATTGCTATAAAAAATAATAGCGCACTTCGCCACTGTAAACTGAACACATTGATGTTTTTATTTTCATTTTCTCACTAAGTATGTAGGAGTAGAAAGGAACCGAAGTTCCCGTCTACTGTCTGACTGACTGATAGATAAATAATGACAATATCTAAAGTGTGCTCGCCTTATAGGCGAGCCCACAACTAGACAAATATTGTTCCTTCGAAACAATTGTGGGCTCGCTTCAAGCCAGAAAACAATGGCTATAAAATCACAAAATGTCAAGATCGCAGGCAGTGCTCACTTTGACGTTACTGACGTCAAAGATTGGTCCATTTTGTTCCAAAAAATTGTTATGCAAAAGTTGACCCGCTGGTGGCGCTATAACAGGCCAATGTGAGAAGGGTGGTATCTGTTCCTTGACCTATTGGGAATGTGCTTGCAAGATTTCACGCACATTGCAGGCTGTGTTCATGATTTGAGGTGTTTTTGGCTTTGGCCACTTTATCGCTGCTTGCAGCTATATTTATTATTATAATATTTTTGTGTGTGTGTGTGTGTGTGCACTTCATAGGCATATTAGATAAAGGTCCTTAGATAGTGTGTAGAATGTTTCATGCAAATTGCTAAAGAAATCCTAACAGGTTTAAGCGTTTCACAAACTGCTCAAAATGATATAGCGCCCCCGTTTGGCCAATTGGGGTAAGATTGGTTTTAGTGATATTTGGACTAACACTCTACATCTTTGCCAAATGCCATGAACATGTTACTTTGCATGTATGATTTAGAGGCAGAAGAATAATTTGCATAAAACTGCAATATTCATTGAATTTATTAAAAAAGCATGTTTCAATTTTAAAGAAATCCGATCTGACAGATCTTTAGAGATTGGTCCAAAGTTCACGTAAAAAAAGTTTTGTGCACGTGGAGCGAAAATTCCATTTTGAGCAGTTTTACAAACTGCTCAAAATGGCGGAAAATTTAAGGGCGGAGCTTACTTAACAACGACACAGATGTCTTCCGCTTGAGTCAAAGCACGCGTGTAACAAGTTGCATGTCTTCAAACAAAACGAGTCATGACTTATGCCCGTTTGAAGTTTGAATTTTCAAACGCTTCGTATAGCGCCCCCCTTTGGCCGATTGGAATAAAATTGGTTTCGGTGATACTTTGACTAACCCTCCACATCTTTGCCAAATGCCATGAACGTGTAACTTTGCATGTATGATTTAGAGGCCGAAGAATAATTTCCATAAAACCGCAATATTGATTGAATTATTAAAAAATTATATTTCACTTTAAAAGAAATCCGCCGAGATAAATCTGACCATATTGGTCCAAAGTTCATGTGAAAAAAGTTTTGTGCGCGTAACGAAAAAAACCCAGGAGGAGATAGATTTTTACTGTTTTTCATATTATTCCGAATTGTGGGAGACCTAAAGGTCAGAGGTCAAAAGTTAGAGGGTAAAAGTTGTTCGGCATGAGGAGACGCATACATGTATACAGGTTTCATGGCTGTACCTAAAACACAGCATGAGCTATCCCTGTTCAAAGTTCGCACTTTCGAAGGCTTCCTACAGCGCCACCATTTGGCCGATTGCTGTATAAAATAATAGCACACTTTGCCACTGTAAGCTGAACACATTGATGTTTTTATTTTCATTTTCTCACTAAGTATGTAGGAGTAGAAAGGAACCGAAGTTCCCGTCTACAGTATGCATGATATGACTGATAGATAAACTAGAAAAATATTGTTCCTTCGAAACAATTGTGGGCTCGCTTCAAGCCAGAAAACAATGGCTATAAAAGCACAAAATGTCAAGATCGCAGGCAGTGCTCTCTTTGACGTTACTGACGTCAAAGATTGGTCCATTTTGTTCCAAAAATGTGTTATGCAAAAGTTGACCCGCTGGTGGCGCTATAACAGGCCAATGTGAGAAGGTTGGTATCTGTTCCTTGACCTATTGGGAATGTGCTTGCAAGATTTCACGCACATCCCAGGCTGTGTTCATGATTTGAGGTGTTTTTGGCTTTGGACACTTTATCGCTGCTTGCAGCTATATTTATTATAATTATTTTATAATTTTTTTGTGTGCACTTCATAGGCATGTTAGATAAAGGTCCTTAGATTGCGTGTAGAATGTTTCATGCAAATTGCAAAAAAAATCCTAGAATAAAAACGGGTTTAAGCGTTTTACAAACTGCTCAAAATTATATAGCGCCCCCCTTTGGCCATTTGGGGTAAGATTGGTTTCAGTGATATTTGAACTAACCCTCTACACTATTTTGTCATGAAAATGTGACATTGCATGTATGTTTTAGAGGCAGAAGAATAATTTGCATAAAAATGCAATATTGTTTGAATTATTTAAAAAAGCATGTTTCAATGTTAAAGAAATCCGATCTGACAGATCTTTAGATATCGGTCCAAAGTTCACGTAAAAAAAGTTTTGTGCACGTGACGCGAAAATTCCAGAATAAAAGCGGGTTTGCGCGTTTTACAAACTGCTCAAAATGGCGTAAAATCGAAGGGCGGAGCTTACTTAACAAAGACACAGATGTCTTCCGCTTGAGTCAAAGCATGCGTGTAACAAGTTGCATGTCTTCAAACGAAACGAGTCATGACTTGTGCCCGTTTGAAGTTTGAATTTTCAGACGCTTCGTATAGCGCCCCCCTTTGGCCGATTGGAATAAAATTGGTTTCAGTGATACTTTGACTAACCCTCCACATCTTTGCCAAATGCCATGAACGTGTAACTTTGCATGTATGATTTAGAGGCCGAAGAATAATTTGCATAAAACCGCAATATTGATTGAATTATTAAAAAATTATATTTCACTTTAAAAAAAATCTGGTTGATCAATCTGACCGTATTGGTCCAAAGTTCATGTGAAAAAAGTTTTGTGCACTTGACAAGAAAATCCCAGGAGGAGATAGATTTTTACTGTTTTTCATATAATTCCGAATTGTGGGAGACCTAAAGGTCAGAGGTCAAAAGTTAGAGGGTAAAAGTTGTTCGGCATGAGGAGACGCATACGTGTATACAGTTTTCATGGCTTTACCTCAAACACAGCATGAGCTATACCTGTTCAAAGTTCGCACTTTCGAAGGCTTCCTACAGCGCCACCATTTGGCCGATTGCTGTAAAAAGTAATAGCACACGTCGCCACAGTAAGCTGAACACATTGATGTTTTTATTTTCATTTTCTCACTAAGTATGTAGGAGTAGAAAGGAACCGAAGTTTTTTGATACTTGCACTGACTGCCTGCCTAGTATAGAAATAATGACAATATCTAAAGTGTGCTCGCCTTATAGGCGAGCCCACAACTAGAAAAATATTGTTCCTTCGAAACAATTGTGGGCTCGCTTCAAGCCAGAAAACAATGGCTATAAAAGTACAAAATGTCAAGATCGCAGGCAGTGCTCTCTTTGACGTTACTGACGTCAAAGATTGGTCCATTTTGTTCCAAAAATGTGTTGTGCAAAAGTTGACCCGCTGGTGGCGCTATAACAGGCCAATGTAAGAAGGGTGGTATCTGTTCCTTGACCTATTGGGAATGTGCTTGCAAGATTTCACGCACATTGCAGGCTGTGTTCATGATTTGAGGTGTTTTTGGCTTTGGCCACTTTATCGCTGCTTGCAGCTATATTCATTATTTTATTTTTTTTTGTGTGTGTGCACTTCATAGGCATATTAGATAAAGGTCCTTAGATTGTGTGTAGAATGTTTCATGCAAATTGCAAAAAAAAATCCTAACGGGTTTAAGTGTTTCACAAACTGCTCAAAATGATATAGCGCCCCCCTTTGGCCAATTGGGGTAAGATTGGTTTTAGTGATATTTGGACTAACACTCTACATCTTTGCCAAATGCCATGAACATGTTACTTTGCATGTATGATTTAGAGGCAGAAGAATAATTTGCATAAAACTGCAATATTCATTGAATTTATTTTAAAAAGCATGTTTCAATTTTAAAGAAATCCGATCTGACAGATCTTTAGATATCGGTCCAAAGTTCACGTAAAAAAAGTTTTGTGCACGTGGAGCGAAAATTCCAGAATAAAAGCGGGTTTACGCGTTTTACAAACTGCTCAAAATGACGGAAAATCAAAGGGCGGAGCTTACTTAACAACGACACAGATGTCTTCCGCTTGAGTCAAAGCACGCGTGTAAGCAAGTTGCATGTCTTAAAACGAAACGAGTCATGACTTATGCCCGTTTGAAGTTTGAATTTTCAAACGCTTCGTATAGCGCCCCCCTTTGGCCGATTGGACTAAAATTGGTTTCAGTAATACTTTGACTAACCCTCTACATCTTTGCCAAATGCCATGAACGTGTAACTTTGCATGTATGATTTAGAGGGCGAAGAATAATTTGCGAAAAACCGCAATATTGATTGAATTATTAAAAAATTATATTTCACTTTAAAAGAAATCTGGTTGATCAATCTGACCGTATTGGTCCAAAGTTCATGTGAAAAAAGTTTTGTGCGCGTAACGAAAAAAACCCAGGAGGAGATAGATTTTTACTGTTTTTCATATAATTCCAAATTGTGGGAGATCTAAAGGTCAAAGGTCAAAAGTCAGAGCGTAAAAGTTGTTCGGCATGAGGAGACGCATACGTGTATACAGGTTTCATGGCTTTACCTCAAACACAGCATGAGCTATACCTGTTCAAAGTTCGCACTTTCGAAGGCTTCCTACAGCGCCACCATTTGGCCGATTGCTGTAAAAAGTAATAGCACACGTCGCCACAGTAAGCTGAACACATTGATGTTTTTATTTTCATTTTCTCACTAAGTATGTAGGAGTAGAAAGGAACCGAAGTTTTTTGATACTTGCACTGACTGCCTGCCTAGTATAGAAATAATGACAATATCTAAAGTGTGCTCGCCTTATAGGCGAGCCCACAACTAGAAAAATATTGTTCCTTCGAAACAATTGTGGGCTCGCTTCAAGCCGGAAAACAATGGCTATAAAAGCACAAAATGTCAAGATCGCAGGCAGTGCTCTCTTTGACGTTACTGACGTCAAAGATTGGTCCATTTTGTTCCAAAAATGTGTTGTGCAAAAGTTGACCCGCTGGTGGCGCTATAACAGGCCAATGTGAGAAGGTTGGTATCTGTTCCTTGACCTATTGGGAATGTGCTTGCAAGATTTCACGCACATCCCAGGCTGTGTTCATGATTTGAGGTGTTTTTGGCTTTGGACACTTTATCGCTGCTTGCAGCTATATTTATTATTATTATTTTATAATTTTTTTGTGTGCACTTCATAGGCATGTTAGATAAAGGTCCTTAGATTGCGTGTAGAATGTTTCAAGCAAATTGCAAAAAAAATCCTAGAATAAAAACGGGTTTAAGCGTTTTACAAACTGCTCAAAATTATATAGCGCCCCCCTTTGGCCATTTGGGGTAAGATTGGTTTCAGTGATATTTGAACTAACCCTCTACACTATTTTGTCATGAAAATGTGACTTTGCATGTATGTTTTAGAGGCAGAAGAATAATTTGCATAAAAATGCAATATTGTTTGAATTATTTAAAAAAGCATGTTTCAATGTTAAAGAAATCCGATCTGACAGATCTTTAGATATCGGTCCAAAGTTCACGTAAAAAAAGTTTTGTGCACGTGACGCAAAACTTCCAGAATAAAAGCGGGTTTACGCGTTTTACAAACTGCTCAAAATGGCGGAAAATTGAAGGGCGGAGCTTACTTAACAACGACACAGATGTCTTCCGCTTGAGTCAAAGCACGCGTGTAACAAGTTGCATGTCTTCAAACGAAACGAGTCATGACTTATGCCCGTTTGAAGTTTGAATTTTCAGACGCTTCGTATAGCGCCCCCCTTTGGCCGATTGGAATAAAATTGGTTTCAGTGATACTTTGACTAACCCTCCACATCTTTGCCAAATGCCATGAACGTGTAACTTTGCATGTATGATTTAGAGGCCGAAGAATAATTTGCATAAAACCGCAATATTGATTGAATTATTAAAAAATTATATTTCACTTTAAAAAAAATCTGGTTGATCAATCTGACCGTATTGGTCCAAAGTTCATGTGAAAAAGGTTTTGTGCACTTGACGCGAAAATCCCAGGAGGAGATAGATTTTTACTGTTTTTCATATAATTCCGAATTGTGGGAGACCTAAAGGTCAGAGGTCAAAAGTTAGAGGGTAAAAGTTGTTCGGCATGAGGAGACGCATACGTGTATACAGGTTTCATGGCTGTACCTAAAACACAGCATGAGCTATACCTGTTCAAAGTTCGCACTTTCGAAGGCTTCCTACAGCGCCACCATTTGGCCGATTGCTATAAAAAATAATAGCACACTTCGCCACTGTAAACTGAACAAATTGATGTTTTTATTTTCATTTTCTCACTAAGTATGTAGGAGTAGAAAGGAACCGAAGTTTTGAGGAGAACTTGATATAGTATAGGAATAAACTAGAAAAATATTGTTCCTTCGAAACAATTGTGGGCTCGCTTCAAGCCAGAAAACAATGGCTATAAAAGTACAAAATGTCAAGATCGCAGGCAGTGCTCACTTTGACGTTACTGACGTCAAAGATTGGTCCATTTTGTTCCAAAAATGTGTTATGCAAAAGTTGACCCGCTGGTGGCGCTATAACAGGCCAATGTGAGAAGGGTGGTATCTGTTCCTTGACCTATTGGGAATGTGCTTGCAAGATTTCACGCACATTGCAGGCTGTGTTCATGATTTGAGGTGTTTTTGGCTTTGGCCACTTTATCGCTGCTTGCAGCTAGATTTATTATTATTATTTTATATTTTTTTTGTGTGCACTTCATAGGCATGTTAGATAAAGGTCCTTAGATTGCGTGTAGAATGTTTCATGCAAATTGCAAAAAAAATCCTAGAATAAAAACGGGTTTAAGCGTTTTACAAACTGCTCAAAATTATATAGCGCCCCCCTTTGGCCATTTGGGGTAAGATTGGTTTCAGTGATATTTGAACTAACCCTCTACACTATTTTGTCATGAAAATGTGACTTTGCATGTATGTTTTAGAGGCAGAAGAATAATTTGCATAAAACTGCAATATTGTTTGAATTATTTAAAAAAGCATGTTTCAATGTTAAAGAAATCCGATCTGACAGATCTTTAGATATCGGTCCAAAGTTCACGTAAAAAAAGTTTTGTGCACGTGACGCGAAAATTCCAGAATAAAAGCGGGTTTACGCGTTTTACAAACTGCTCAAAATGGCGGAAAATCGAAGGGCGGAGCTTACTTGACAACAACACAGATGTCTTCCGCTTGAGTCAAAGCACGCGTGTAACAAGTTGCATGTCTTCAAACGAAACGAGTCATGACTTATGCCTGTTTGAAGTTTGAATTTTCAGACGCTTCGTATAGCGCCCACCTTTGGCCAATTGGAATAAAATTGGTTTCAGTGATACTTTGACTAACCCTCCACATCTTTGCCAAATGCCATGAACGTGTAACTTTGCATGTATGATTTAGAGGCCGAAGAATAATTTGCATAAAACCGCAACATATATTGAATTATTAAAAAATCATTATTTAACGTACAAACTTCTCACCACATAGCCTGTGTAGATATAGGTTCAAAGTTCATGTGAAAAAAAGTTTCGTGCACTTGACGCGAAAATCCCAGGAGGAGATAGATTTTTACTGTTTTTCATATAATTCCGAATTGTGGGAGGCCTAAAGGTCAGAGGTCAAAAGTTAGAGGGTAAAAGTTGTTCGGCATGAGGAGACGCATACGTGTATACAGGTTTCATGGCTGTACCTAAAACACAGCATGAGCTATACCTGTTCAAAGATCGCACTTTCGAAGGCTTCCTACAGCGCCACCATTTGGCCGATTGCTATAGAAAATGATAGCACACTTCGCCACTGTAAACTGAACACATTGATGTTTTTATTTTCATTTTCTCACTAAGTATGTAGGAGTAGAAAGGAACCGAAAATCCCGTCTACTTACTAGATAAACAAACTAGAATTGACAGAGTCAATTTTGACAAGTGTGCCTGCAGCTCGCTAAATGCGCGACCTCGTGCGGCGGTTTGGACCGTGGGACCGTCCGCCGAGTCGCCTGCGTTTCGTCGTGAGAGGGTCGGTCCCCGTGGAAAACGCGTTTTGGCACGAAACGGTTACGTTTCGCGCGTTTGTGACGCCCCCTATGGGTCGAAGTGGAAATGCTTTTGGGGATCGGTTGAGTATGCCACCCGCAACCTGTGGTTGAAATTTAGTGTCGACTCGACCTTTTGTTTGTGAGTTAGGGCAATTTTTTGCCAAATGGGCCCCTCCCGCTAACTTTGGAAGCGCGTTACGAACGAACGGTATGGACTATCAAAATATCCTTTGACTATGTTTATCGCGTGGCTTTATAGATCATGTGTACCGGTTTTTAAGACATTTGAAGAAAATATGTAGGAAAAGGAGCAAAAAGTGTGTTTTGGACAAAATTCAAGATGGCGGAAAATCTATCCATGCGCAAATGGGCGTGGCCTATATGGGGAGATGCGTCATGACCCAAGGAATCCAGGGAAAAAATAATTTTCATTTTCCGACCTACGGTTCAAGAGTTACGGGGCAAAACGTAAAGTTGGCCGTTATAGCGCCACCATGAGGCCGAGTGATGTCATTATTTTTTGATTAATTCTTACAATCATTATGAACCTCCTCTCCAAGTCTTGAAACTGTAGCCCCTATGGTTTGCGAGAGAAAAATAATTGAATGCGATTCCCATTATAAGTCAATGGGGAAAATTAATTCACTAATAAATTAATATCAATTAAACTATAAAACCTTTCTCTTAGCAACTTGATAGCACACCATTCCCGAGTAAGCCGGTCGATTTGACATATGGCGCGAGTGTGTGGTGCAAAAACTGTGGGAGGAGTAGCGTGCCAAACTTTGGGGAAAAGTATGGACAGACTTAAGTAAGTAAACTAGAATTGACAGAGTCAATTTTTACAAGTGTGCCTGCAGCGCGCTAAATGCGCGACCTTGTGCGGCGGTTCAGACCGTGAGACCGTCCGCCGAGTCGTCCGCGTTTCGTTGTGAGAGGGTCGGTCCCTGTGAAAAACGCGTTCTGGCACGAAACGGTTACCTTTCGCGCGTTTGTGACGCCCCCTAGGGGTCGAAGTGGAAATGCTTTTGGGGATTCCTTGAGTATGCCACCCCCGACCTGTGGTTGAAATTCAGTGTTGCCGCGACCTATTGTTTGTGATTTATGGCTGTTGTTTGCGAAACGTGCCCCTCCCGCTAACTTTGGAAGCGCGTTACGAACGAACGGTACGGACTATCGAAATATCCTTTGACTATGTTCATCGCGTGGCTTCATAGATCATGTGTACCGGTTTTTAAGACATTTGAAGAAAATATGTAGGAAAAGGAGCAAAAAGTGTGTTTTGGAGAAAATTCAAGATGGCGGAAAATCTTCCCATGTGCAAATTGGCGTATCCTATATGGAGAGATGCGTCGTGACCCAAGGAATCCAGGGAAAAAAGAATTGTAATTCTGTGACCTACGGTTCAAGAGTTACGAGGCAAGCGGTCCGTTATAGCGCCACCATGTGGCCAAGTGGAAATGCTTTTTGGGATTCGTTGAGTATGCCACCCCCGAACTGTGGTTGAAATTCAGTGTTGAATGGACCTTTTGTTTGTGATTTATGGCTATTGTTTGCAAAACGGGCCCCTCCCGCTAACTTTGGAAGCACGTTACGAATGAACGGTATAGACTATCGAAATATCCTTTGACTATGTTTATCGCGTGGCTTCATAGATCACGTGTACCGGTTTTTAAGACATTTGAAGAAAATATGTAGGAAAAGGAGCAAAAAGTGTGTTTCGGAGAAAATTCAAGATGGCGGAAAATCTATCCTGGCGCAAATGGGCGTGGCCTATATGGGGAGATGCGTCTTGGCCCAAGGAATCCGGGGAAAAAATAAGTTTAATTTTCCGACCTACGGTTCAACAGTTACAGGCCAAAACGTACACTGGGCTGTTATAGCGCCACCATGAGGCCAAATGACGCTATTATTTTTTATTTATTCCTTGTAATCATTATGAACCTCCTCTCTGAGTCTTGAAACTGTAGCCCCTATGGTTTGCGAGAGAAAAATTATTGAATGCGATTCCCATTATAAGTCAATGGGGACAGGTAAGGGTTAATTCATTTCTTAATAAATTCATATCAATTAAACTATAGAACCTTTCTCTTAGCAAGTTGATAGCACACGATTCCCGCGTAAGCCGGTCGATTTGACATATGGCGCAAGTGTGTGGTGCAAAAACTGTGGGAGGAGTAGCGTGCCAAACTTTGGGGAAATACATGTGTGTGTGTCTCCATGTCTGGCTTAAGTATGAGTGATAACAATAAGTCTGCCCATGCTATGCATAGGCACACTTAATAAATATGAGCGATAACAATAAGTCTGCCCATGCTATGCATAGGCACACTTAATAAATAAATAAACTAGAAAAATATTGTTCCTTCGAAACAATTGTGGGCTCGCTTCAAGCCGGAAAACAATGGCTATAAAAGTACAAAATGTCAAGATCGCAGGCAGTGCTCTCTTTGACGTTACTGACGTCAAAGATTGGTCCATTTTGTTCCAAAAATGTGTTGTGCAAAAGTTGACCCGCTGGTGGCGCTATAACAGGCCAATGTAAGAAGGGTGGTATCTGTTCCTTGACCTATTGGGAATGTGCTTGCAAGATTTCACGCACAATGCAGGCTGTGTTCATGATTTGAGGTGTTTTTGGCTTTGGCCACTTTATCGCTGCTTGCAGCTATATTCATTATTATTATTTTTTTTTGTGTGTGTGCACTTCATAGGCATATTAGATAAAGGTCCTTAGATTGTGTGTAGAATGTTTCATGCAAATTGCAAAAAAAAATCCTAACGGGTTTAAGCGTTTCACAAACTGCTCAAAATGATATAGCGCCCCCCTTTGGCCAATTGGGGTAAGATTGGTTTTAGTGATATTTGGACTAACACTCTACATCTTTGCCAAATGCCATGAACATGTTACTTTGCATGTATGATTTAGAGGCAGAAGAATAATTTGCATAAAACTGCAATATTCATTGAATTTATTTAAAAAAGCATGTTTCAATTTTAAAGAAATCCGATCTGACAGATCTTTAGATATCGGTCCAAAGTTCACGTAAAAAAAGTTTTGTGCACGTGGAGCGAAAATTCCAGAATAAAAGCGGGTTTACGCGTTTTACAAACTGCTCAAAATGGCGGAAAATCAAAGGGCGGAGCTTACTTAACAACGACACAGATGTCTTCCGCTTGAGTCAAAGCACGCGTGTAACAAGTTGCATGTCTTCAAACGAAACGAGTCATGACTTATGCCCGTTTGAAGTTTGAATTTTCAAAAGCTTCGTATAGCGCCCCCCTTTGGCCAATTGGAATAAAATTGGTTTCAGTGATACTTTGACTAACCCTCCACATCTTTGCCAAATGCCATGAACGTGTAACTTTGCATGTATGATTTAGAGGCCGAAGAATAATTAGCATAAAACCGCAATATTAATTGAATTATTAAAAAATTATATTTCACTTTAAAAAAAATCTGGTTGATCAATCTGACCGTATTGGTCCAAAGTTCATGTGAAAAAAGTTTTGTGCGCTTAACTCAAAAATCCCAGGAGGAGATAGATTTTTACTGTTTTTCATATTATTCCGAATTGTGGGAGACCTAAAGGTCAGAGGTCAAAAGTTAGAGGGTAAAAGTTGTTCGGCATGAGGAGACGCATAAGTGTATACAGGTTTCATGGCTGTATGTATAACACAGCATGAGCTATACCTGTTCAAAGTTCGCACTTTCGAAGGCTTCCTACAGCGCCACCATTTGGCCGATTGCTGTAAAAAGTAATAGCACACGTCGCCACTGTAAGCTGAACACATTGATGTTTTTATTTTCATTTTCTCACTAAGTATGTAGGAGTAGAAAGGAACCGAAAATCCTGTCTACTTACTAGATAAATAAATAAATAAATAATGACAATATCTAAAGTGTGCTCGCCAGGTACTGGCGAGCCCACAATAATGACAATATCTAAAGTGTGCTCGCCAGGTACTGGCGAGCCCACAATAATGACAATATCTAAAGTGTGCTCGCCTTATAGGCGAGCCCACAATGACAATATCTAAAGTGTGCTCGCCTTATAGGCAAGCCCACAATGACCTGTTTGGTGCATGTCATTGAGGGGAGGGGGAGGAGGGAATGTTTTGTGTGCAAAAGTCAAACACAACCCCTCCCACTAGATCTCTTGTGATTGGGAATTTCAAATTTTAAATCCCCTCCCCTTTTCAATCAAATAGAATGGCCACAACTTCAGACTAAAGCCCCAGCGTAGTCTGAAATCAGGCTAACTCCCTACACCCTCCCCCCCATTTCCCAACAGCCACCACACGCCAATTTTCCTGTCCCCTTCCTACCTGAAAGCCCTCCTTGTACCACCATATCCCAACCACTACACCTAGTAAGGAAAAGTTAGCCGAGTGCAAATCATTACCAATAGCTTTCTTCACAAATGTGTTCATAAAGGTGTCTACTATCACCTCTAAACCTTTTCAATCACAACTCCCTTGGGGAACTTTGTGGGAGCCAATCAAAGTTGGGGGTATCCTGAGGGCCTGGGATTAAAGGGGAAGGGGGGGGTGTAATTAGGGTATTTTGGGGCTGCTGAATCCATTCCAACCATTAGTTATCAGTAAAAATGCCTCCTTGGCCATAAAATAGGCCACACCTACTTTTGTGGGTCTATAATAGGCCTATACATAATATTGGCAATAAAAAAATTGTTGTAATAGGGTTTCAATTCATGAAAACAATTCAAGATCAGGCGGGTAAGCACACATCATGACACACTGGATAGCATGATACAATCTAACAAGGAACACTCAAACACAGTGTTTATAGGGACTAACAGGACACAGGTGAACTCGAATGACATGATTTGCTAAGCCTTAGCCAATTAGGCCTATCTTATGGCCAAGGAGTCATTTTAACTGAAAACTAATGGTTGGAATGGATTCAGCAGCCCAACAATACCCTAATTACACACCTCATATGCTCATATTGGTCATTTATTTTATCCCCTTTAATCTCAGGTTCAGGTATCTCGATACCCCCAACTTTGATTAGCTCCCACAAAGTTTCCCAAGGGAGTTGTGATTGAAAAGGTTTAGAGGTGATAGTAGACACCTTTATGAACAGATCTGTGAAGAAAGCTATTGGTAATGATTTAGTTCCAACTTCCCAGATTGGTCCAGCACTCGGCTAACGTTCCCTTACTAACCCCTACTTCCACCCCATTACATACCAAGCAGCTGCTAACTTAAAGCCCCACCAGCTTTCAGTAATAAAATGTTTTATATTCACTACTAATGCTATTTCCAAACATGAAATATGGTGTTACATCCCTATGTATTTTCTATTACTTTATTATTCTATCTTATTACTATTTTCTAGTTATCCTTATTACGTTACTATTGTTCCCAATATTGGTTGGAGTCCACATACTTATACTAGTGTCAGTTTAGGTCTTGGCCTTGTGTTGGAGTGGGAGGAGACGAGACCTGAACTTGGAGGAAACCTGAGTGAGCTGAGCTTGATGGAGAGCTACACCCTGATTCCATCTGGTCCAATCACCTGCGGGGCCTCCCTACAAAAGCCTTGCCAGCCCAGAGCTCCTTGTCAGTTTGTTCCTTGCTGCCCATGGGGGAACATCCTGTCCAACATATATTGACACTCACCTGCTGCAGCTTTGGGAGCTACTCTCTGTAGTAGTTTCCCTCTGCCATGTTAGCGTTGTAGAACCTGCTTACTGCTTAGCTTATAGCATTCTTACCTTTGTGAGTTTGGAGAACATTGGGAACTTGAACTTGACTTTGTTTAAAACCCACAACTAGGTTGTGGCATTCAGCTAACACGTAGCTACCACTGCTTGCTTCTTGTAATCACTCATGTTTTGATAGTTTAGAATAGTGTAGTTATGTTAGTTTAGTAATCTCCTGTAATTTTGATTTGGTCTAGTTTAGTTATTTAGTGGTTAATATATAAGTTTAGGATTAGTACTTTTTGATTGTTTCTTTTCTTTGCAGGGTAGTTATGTTTGATTATTGTTAAAGTGTTCCATTATTTTGTGTTCTTTCATTCATTTGTTTTTGTAAACAGTTCCTAAATACTCAACAAGAGAAGGTATAAATAAAAATACTTCTTACATCTACCCTTTGCCTTACTAATGTTGCATATCCTTATACCCCTAGACTGGGGCATGTAACATTAATGGGGGCTCGTTAATTGAGGCAATTGGTAAGTGAATCAAGTTTTTTTATTTTTGATAAGCGGGTTCTAAAACAATTGTGGGCTTAATCGGCAAAAATGGTGCACTTTGACTTGGAGGAGTTCGTTAAAGACCCCACCATTGGCAAATTCGACGATTGTCGCAAAGATGACTTATTACTGATAGCAGACCACTTCAGATTCGTTGTTAATGAGGCGCTTAGTAAGAGAAAAATTAAAGATTTTTTATTTACTAAGTTGGTTGATCAAGGGGTGTTGGTGGTGCCACCAGAAGTAGAACTAGCCGTGCCTGAAGATGTGCCGAGGCCGCTCCAAGGTGAGTCTGGTCCGGGGGGTGACGAGGTGGCAGGTGCTGTTGAGGGGTCCGAAAAAGGAGCAGTGGCTGAGCCAGAGGCAAAGCCCAAAAAGACACCATTGAAATTGGCTCCCGACCCCAACGCACTGGGCCTAGAATCGGATTCCACGGATTCAGACGGATCCAAGGTCTCATTTAAAACCAGGGTGAAAGTGCGTATAGCACGGCTAGAGAGAGAGGAGCGGGAGCGAGTTCGAGACAGAGAGGAGAGAGAACGGGACAGGGCAAACGACCGAGCTTTTCAGTTGGAAATGCGAAAGATTGAGCTAGAGGAAAAGCTCAGACTTCGCCAGCTCGAGTTGGAAATGGCACACATGGGTTCTGTTCCCGTCTCTCCCTCCCCCGCTCCGGTGCCAACCACTCCCCCAACCAACCCCACTCCCAGCTCAAATCAAGGTACGTTACCATTTGACATTTCCAAGTTTATTGGTGTAGTGCCACAATTTCGCGAGTCTGAAGTGGATGCTTATTTTGGGGCATTTGAAAGAGTGGCTACAGCCTTACGCTGGCCCAAGGATGTCTGGTCCATCCTACTTCAATGTAAACTACATGGTAAAGCGCAAGAGGTTATTGCGTCTCTCTCTGTTCAGGATTGTATGAGCTACGATTTGGTCAAAACTACGATATTGAGAGCTTACGAACTCGTGCCTGAGGCATACAGACAAAAGTTCCGACAACACTCAAAGGGCTCAAACCAAACTTTTGTTGAGTTCTCCAGGGAGAAAGAGGCTCTTTTTGATAGATGGTGCGCTGCCAGCAAAGCCACTGATTTTAAAACTTTACGTGAGCTTATGCTGGTGGAGGAATTTAAAAGGTGTCTCCCAGACCGAATCGCAGTTCATCTGAATGAGCAGAGAGTCGCCTCCGTTTCTGAAGCTTCGATTTTTGCCGATGAATTTGTTCTAACCCACAAGAGCGTGTTTAATACAGCTCCAGTTAGCCCCAGCGCACAACGCAGAGTTGGGTACGTGCGTAATTACGCACCACAGTCAGGCCAGAGACAGTCTGAGCAGGCTGTTACAAACCAAAAAGAAGAGCGTGTCTGTCACTACTGTAAAAATAAAGGGCATGTGATTGCCGAGTGTCGTAAGCGGCTGTACAGGCAAGGTCAAAATGGGTCTAAGGGCATGGGTTTAATTAAAACAGAGAAACGGGTTACTGAGCAGTCTCTGTCTGCGCGCACTGGTCCAGATCCAAGTTATGACCCGTTCGTTTTCGATGGTGTGGTGTCTGTGTCACAAGACAGCAATGAAGGGCAATGTGTTCGCATTCTAAGAGATACTGGGGCTCAGCAGAGTGTGATTTTGACGGACGTGCTGCCTTTGAATGAGCAGACGGCCTGCGGGTCGAGCGCAGTGATTAGGGGGGTGGAAATGGGCTTTATTTCTGCGCCTTTACACACTGTGTATGTGAAGTCTGGTTTAGTCACTGGGTACTTCAAAGTAGCAGTGCGCGATGAGTTGCCAATCGATGGGATTTCATTTGTCATGGGTAATGATATTGCAGGCGGTAAAGTCTATCCTGTGATTGAAGTGGTGGAGACGCCTGTAGCTGAGGTTGTTAGGCAGGATACCCTGGCTGTGAAATTTCCTGACGCTTTTCCAGCGTGTGTGATCACTCGAGCGAAGTCACGCAAAATAGGTAAGGATGGTGATTTTTCTGATTCTGTTGTTATGCGCGCCCTTGCGGGTGACAATGTGTTGCCTACTGCTCCTAAAGTGTTGGCACAGCGATCGGGTGTTAACAATAAGGGGGGGAAGGTAACTGGCATTGTAAAGGATCAGTTAATCTTGCCAGTCACCAAAGAAAGCCTCGTTAAGGCACAACAAAGTGATCCCACGCTTGAAAAATGTTTCGCTGCTGTGCAGAGTACAGAGCAGCTTAAAACAAAACAAATGGGTTTCTATTGTGAGGAGGAATTGTTGATGCGCAAATGGTGTCCTACTGGTTGCGAGGAATCTGACTGGAGCGCAGTGGTCCAAATTGTGGTCCCAACTGCATACCGGCGACAGGTTCTTTCGTTAGCTCATGACCATAATTGGGCTGGGCATTTAGGGGTGACAAAAACCTACGCTAGAATTCTCAAACATTTTTTCTGGCCTGGTTTAAAGCAGGATGTGTCCCAGTACTGTCGCTCATGCGCTACCTGTCAGATTACAGGGAAGCCAAACCAGACGATTCCTGTCGCGCCGCTCTGTCCGATTCCAGCCATTGGGGAACCATTTGAGCGGGTTATCGTAGATTGTGTGGGTCCACTGCCTCGCACCAAATCAGGTAACCAATACTTATTGACTATAATGTGTGCAGCTACCAGATTTCCAGAAGCAATCCCCCTGCGTAAAATCACAGCCACTTCTGTACTTAAAGCTCTGACTAAGTTCTTTGCTACTTGGGGTTTTGCTAAGGTTCTCCAGACTGATCAGGGGAGTAATTTCCTCTCTAAGGTATTTAAGCAAGTAATGCAAATGCTGTCTATTGAGCACATTGTGTCAAGCGCTTACAGGCCTCAGACACAGGGGGCGCTGGAACGCTGGCATTCCACTTTGAAATGCATGATGCGTAAATACTGTCTAGAGGTATCTAGGTCCTGGGATGAGGGCATTCCATTTGTGCTATTTGCTGCTCGAGATGCAGTGCAGGAATCATTGGGATTTAGCCCCAATGAGTTGATTTTTGGCCACACGGTTCGCGGCCCTCTCAAGGTCCTGAAAGATCAGTTTATGGCCACTCCTGTTTCTCCTGAAACTAATGTTTTGGAGTTTGTTAAAAAGTTTCGGGGGCGTCTTAACAAGGCGTGTTCCCTGGCTAGGGAACATTTGATTAATTCTCAAAGAGAAATGAAGGAGCGTTTTGATAAGGCTGCTGTAGAGCGCTCTTTCAACCCAGGTGATCAGGTTTTAGTGCTGCTGCCTGTTCCTGGCTCTGCTCTGTCCTCCCGATTTTCAGGTCCCCATGTGATTCTGAAAAAGCTCAGTAAGACAGACTATGTAATTGGTACCCCAGACAGGAGACGTCAAAGTCGCGTCTGCCATGTGAACATGTTAAAAACATTCCATGTGAGGGAGGTAGGCTTGTTGGTGGCTGAGCATGTGTCCTCCTCTCACGATTCTATTGATTTGCAGAGTGAATCTGACGATTCGCCGGTTCCAGAGGATGATGGGTTGGTGTTGCGTGCGTCTCCCGCACAACAGGCACGCTTGTGCAACTCGGAGATGTTGACTAAATTGCCTGAACACCTCAGTCATTTACTTCCTGAGCACCAGACTGACATAACCAGGTTAGTTAATGATTTTCCTGTATTATTTGGAGATGTTCCTACTCGCACTACTGTGCTTGAGCATGACATTGATGTGGAGCGCGCCAGGCCTATTAAGCAGCACGCGTACCGCGTCAATCCCACCAAAAGAGCGCTCATGAAAAAAGAGGTGGAGTATCTGCTCTCTCATGGTTTGGCGAGGCCAAGTTCAAGCCCATGGAGCTCTCCCTGTCTACTGCAGGTTAAGTCTGATGGTAGCCCTAGGTTTTGCACTGATTACAGGAAAGTAAATGCGGTGACAGTGCAGGATTCCTATCCATTGCCTAGAATGGAGGACTGTGTGGATAATTTGGGGTCTGCGGCATTTGTAACTAAATTAGATTTGCTTAAAGGTTATTGGCAGGTACCTTTAACGCGCCGTGCCTCTGAAATATCCGCTTTTGTCACTTCTGATCATTTTGTGCAGTACGATGTCATGGCCTTTGGCATGTGCAATGCACCAGCCACGTTTCAGCGGCTTGTTAACATTGTGTTGGAGGGGGTGCCCAACTGCAATGCCTATTTGGATGATTTAATTGTGTACTCCGCAGATTGGGAGGAACACATTAAGCTGCTGAAGATTGTCTTTGAGCGTTTAGCTAAAGCTTCGCTGACCCTGAACTTAGCTAAATGTGAATTTGGTAAGGCCACTGTTACTTATCTGGGAAGAGAAGTGGGACAAGGGCAGGTACGGCCTATTGAGGCAAAGGTCGCTGCTATTGTTGCCTATCCTGCTCCCACAACCAGACGTGAGTTACGCCGTTATCTCGGTATGGCTGGTTACTATAGGGGCTTCTGTAAAAACTTCTCCACTGTTGCTCATCCCCTTACTAGTCTATTAAGTCCTGCCAATGCATTTATCTGGTCTCCTGAGTGTCAACATGCATTTGATTCTGTCAAAACACTTCTGTGCAGTGCGCCCGTGTTGGCTGCTCCAGACTTCTCACGTCCATTCTCACTGGAGGTGGATGCCAGTGGCGTGGGAGCTGGAGCTGTGCTGTTACAGGAGGATTCAAGTTGCATTAACCATCCCGTCTGCTACTTCTCCCGAAAGTTCAACAAACATCAGGTGAGGTATGCTACTATAGAGCAAGAGGCTTTGGCTGTGTTGCTGGCGCTGCAATACTTCGAGGTGTATGTGGGGTCCAGCCCACTGCCTGTGGTTTGTTACACAGATCACAACCCCTTGGTATTCTTGCACCGCATGCGTAATCACAACCAAAGGCTCATGCGTTGGGCACTCCTGATTCAGGATTACAATTTGGAAATCCGACACAAAAAGGGCACAGATAATGTATTGGCAGATGCCCTATCGCGGGCGTGGTAATTTGTGATCAAACTATGTTTGATTTTGAGGGTGGGGGTGTTACATCCCTATGTATTTTCTATTACTTTATTATTCTATCTTATTACTATTTTCTAGTTATCCTTATTACGTTACTATTGTTCCCAATATTGGTTGGAGTCCACATACTTATACTAGTGTCAGTTTAGGTCTTGGCCTTGTGTTGGAGTGGGAGGAGACGAGACCTGAACTTGGAGGAGACCTGAGTGAGCTGAGCTTGATGGAGAGCTACACCCTGATTCCATCTGGTCCAATCACCTGCGGGGCCTCCCTACAAAAGCCTTGCCAGCCCAGAGCTCCTCGTCAGTTTGTTCCTTGCTGCCCATGGGGGAACATCCTGTCCAACATATATTGACACTCACCTGCTGCAGCTTTGGGAGCTACTCTCTGTAGTAGTTTCCCTCTGCCATGTTAGCGTTGTAGAACCTGCTTACTGCTTAGCTTATAGCATTCTTACCTTTGTGAGTTTGGAGAACATTGGGAACTTGAACTTGACTTTGTTTAAAACCCACAACTAGGTTGTGGCATTCAGCTAACACGTAGCTACCACTGCTTGCTTCTTGTAATCACTCATGTTTTGATAGTTTAGAATAGTGTAGTTATGTTAGTTTAGTAATCTCCTGTAATTTTGATTTGGTCTAGTTTAGTTATTTAGTGGTTAATATATAAGTTTAGGATTAGTACTTTTTGATTGTTTCTTTTCTTTGCAGGGTAGTTATGTTTGATTATTGTTAAAGTGTTCCATTATTTTGTGTTCTTTCATTCATTTGTTTTTGTAAACAGTTCCTAAATACTCAACAAGAGAAGGTATAAATAAAAATACTTCTTACATCTACCCTTTGCCTTACTAATGTTGCATATCCTTATACCCCTAGACTGGGGCATGTAACATATGGATAACATTTTAATTTCAGCATATTTACGGACTCACCGAAAGAGCATGAATGTCACCAATCCTATCAGCCGTAGTCCAGGCCAACAAGGGATCATTCAACTCAGGCTCATCGTTTCTAAGGTTCAAAAGGTGTACGGCACATGCCGTCCAGTAACAATACCAAGTCTCAAACCGGGAACAAAGGACTGGTGACCAAATTTCCAGGCAGTCCAAACCCGCCATAAAACAGGTTCCCTCACGGGTACCTGCCCACCGCCCTCTCAGCGCAAACGTGACTGGCGGAAATGGCAGCTAAGCACCCTTCAAACCTAGAGAAAATTAGACCACAGCCTAACTTCTCTTGAAGGAAAACAGGATGTCTGAAACTCAGGCCCAGAAGGACACCATTCGTGGTGACCGACTCCAGCACCATTCTCCGGAGATGCCCCCTCTCAGGTCGCACATCGACCGTGAGGAGGGCACCCTAGCGCTGTGACTGGTGGCTACCACCACAGTCGTCAAACCATTCGCGCACAGGCTCTCCCCTCTAACGGACAGACCCACCGGTCTAGGCCCTGGGGGTTGAGTAACCTGTCTCACCGCGAAGGGTGGGGAAACAAAACCGTGTACCAATATAATCCCCTAGTCAGTAGACTGGTCCCACCGAAATGAAGACCAGTACATGCGAAGTCCTGACCGTCGCAAGGCGCCGAACACGTCACAGCGACCAATCCCATGCTCGTCAGACGAAAAACCGGAGAGGCCAGACCTCCCCGTTTAAGGTCCTGATCAGGACGTGACAGCCCCAGACAAGCAGTTCGAACTGCTTGGCCTTCAGGAAGATCACCTTCTACAAAACAAATGCACTCATCATGACCCGTGAGAAAAGCTGCGTCCGTCCAAGTTCAAGCTCGTTCCCATGTAAAAACCTGCCCTGGCGAGCCATTTGAATGGCCGTCATCATGAAAACCGCTTGTACGTGACTATACGTCCCAAAGGAACAGTGTCACGCAAACCAGAGAACCGTCTAACCCGTCCTGGGATAGACAAGTTGTTCTCGTGTTGGGGTCCCACGAGACCCCTATATGACGTGCTCTGTCCGAAGAGTCAAGACGCACTTCCAAAAGCTGAAAGCTGAACACCTTAACTTTCCGCTCACATGAGTGAAGGGAATTATTATATCTGTGAGGTTCCAGTGGGAATGTGTTATGATCTTGGATGCTCTGTACCAATTTCAGGTTTTACAGAAAAGCAATCTTCCGTCCTTGAAGCCCAAGAAAAAAAATCCCTCAGACCGAGGGAGGCCACCGGTTCCCTTGCACCACAATGCGCAGCATGGAAGCGGCCGTCACCATCCCGAACTTGACCGTTTCCAGGTACATGTTGAGGCTGTGCAGGTTCACAAAAAACCATACACCCCCCTCTTTTCTTTTTCCAAAGAAAAGATCTTGAATAGAAGCGTTACCATGTCCGAGTTCGAGACACATCTGATGGCGCCCTTATTCAGTATCGAGTATATTCCCTCCCTCAATTCGTGGCTGCATGGCCACTTGCATGAGTGCAGGGCACCCAGTCTGTCTTGGGTGTCTTTGTTGAGAATTGTGGGGACTGCCCCATAGGTCGAACTCCTGTTAGGTCGAATAGCGTCGGGAGGTTAGATAATCACCCGCGAGCGTCGGCAGGTTAGATAATCACCCGCGTCACGGTTACTGAGGTTAAGTTTAGGGTTAGGGTTAGAGTTAGGCATAGTTTTACTGAGGTTAGGATTAGGGTTTGGGTTAGAGTTTGCTGGTCGATCTAAAGGGTGTTCGACCTAATGACATGTTACCAGAATTGTTATTTTATTCTTCTCTCACAGAAGTAACAGAACCATGGTTGCCTATGTAACCTCCAACCGCAGCCCCACGTTGTGGCGTGCGGTACTCAGGGACTTGAACTGCACACTTCCCATTGAGCTGTCTGCTCTGCGGAAGGGTTGTGAATGGGCGTTGAGGTCACCAGCTTGAGAAAGCGACAGCAGGCACGTTAGGTTGAGAGGCTACGTTACGTGTCTTCAAGGTCGAGGGGCGACATATCGCTTCTCGGCAGGACAGGGTGCATGCAGCAAGCACTGTGACTAAGCATCCACATAAAATGCTGTCACTATTTGTGCCTGAAATTAGCAGAAGTGTAGACATACACTGAGAGAAAAAATATTTAGGGGGTCCCCAAGGCGCAAGCATGCACTGTGGCTAAGAAGCACAAGTACGAGGTGTCCTATGATGCTGTCGCCACTCGAGCCGGAATGTGAGCCTGAGGTGTAAGCATACACTGAAAGAAAGCCATTTAGGGGGTCCCCGACAGGGGTCCACCATCGTGAAGGCCATTTAGGGGGTCCCCAACAGGGGTCCACTGTCATGTAAGCCATTTAGGGGGTCCCCACCAGTGGTCCACCGTCGTGAAAACCATTTAGGGGGTCCCCAACAGAGGTCCACCGTCGTGATATGTGTTCAGGGACAGTGACAGAAAAGATTGCTTTTCTGTAAAACCTGAAATTGGTACAAAGCATCCAAGATCATAACACATTCCCACTGGAACCTCACAGATTGGTTCGCAGACACTAAGGGGGCTGCGTTTATGTCATCTCATTCTGACACGAGCAAAGTGACAGAAACCTTCACACAGGAAAGATGCCTGTTCTCCACTCAAGTGTGAGGAAGCGGCATGCTAAAGGTTGCGGGTGTGTAAATAAGAATCAATGCTGACAGCTTTATGTATAGCACCGAGACGGTGCATATCGGCTGGAAATATGACACTGTCGTCACCAAACTAACGGAAGCCAGGACAGCGTGCGTGTCCGCCTGTTAAATATATTAAAATATTACTTTGTAGTGAAGAATGTGATCTAGATTCTAGACGGCACAAGGCCGCAGAATGAAATGGCTCAGAGCTTGCTCTCAACAATAAACAAACAATAACAAAATAACAAGAGAATGGTCTAAAACAAGAATACAAACAGAACGAAAAAGTAGGCGATAAAGAACAAAACTGCAGCAGCAGTGCGAACTCGACGAAGACAGTTTGAAGCCGGCTTTTGTAGCCGCGCGGCGGGGAGTGGCCACCTCCCTTCCGCGGTCGTCACAGGTTCAGCCAACCGTGGCGTCCCACGGCCGGACTCCTTATCCCCATCACCTCCTGTCCGTCGCAGCGGGTGGCTGGGTTGGATACTTGGATATTTGGTAAGAATAATAATAATGAAGCCCTCGGGCGTAACAACTCTCCCATAATAATAAGGTAAAGAAAAAACAACACATATTGGCAATTTTTAAACTTTACACTTAATTTAAGCTCAGTGCAGGGAAGCCCAAAACAAGAGTAAATGCCAGCAGAACAGTATTGCAAGCCATTTTGGCAAAGTTTTGGTTGGCGTTACCCACATGTTTGGCTGTGTAGCTCATGCCTCGAATGCCCCATGCTTACAAGCTGTACCTCGTTGTAAAGGTGACAAATCAATGATAAAGATGATATGAAACACAATACAAATTGCTATTATTAAAGGGGAGGACCGAAGTGGACCGAAGTCAAGTTTCCTTTCTTTTTGTGCTGAGTTTATTTCTAATCAATGTTTCCTTATTGGAAAACATATGCTGAAAATGATGAGCTATGTTAACTCTTTGAGTGCCAGCGCCCTCTAGGGGCCAAAGAATGCCAGCGCATCTCTCATAGGCGAGCGCTTTAGCTTCCAGGACTTCAGCTTCCAGGACCTGACGTGCTCACGTTCATGCACGGCATGGAAATGTCCCGGATGAAGATGCTAACAGAATGGCTATTCCCATTTTGTCATCTAAAAGATCATTTTTGGGTGATTTCGCCGTAAATAAACCTCGCGCCGCTTTCCTAAAACACAAAAAAGAGATATAAGCCTTTAAAGATGCGGTCTTTCATTGGATTAGGCGGAGATTGGCGATTGCGTTCGCAAATTACGGCCGGCCGGGACGTTGTTAGCTTTCGGCTAGTAGCTACAAAAATCAAGCCAGGCTTCAGAAGGCCTCTTATCATTTTATTCATTTAATTAAATAAAGCCGAACTACTTCGGGATCGGCACACTCGTGTACTCATCGGAAGCGGCGCCGAACATCGGGTGAACATTGGGGAGCTCAAAAATGTATTTTAAACCATTTTTAATGGAATATATCGTCGGACAGAGTAGAACGGCTAGCTGGCTAGCGGCTAGCGAGCCAGGACCACCCACGACTCTACAAGCAGCTCGGGGTAAGTGAATTAATAAAAAAAAGATTGTATTGGATTGAAATAAAGCCGAACTAGTTCGGGATCGGCACCAGATGAGTTAAAAAGTGGCCACACCTTGTAGGTGTGAAAATCAGTCCCGCCATTACAATATAATCACATTTCTACCAAGTAAGAGATACTGTATAACTTTACAAATAAGGCGTCTAGACAGATGCAGAGTTTTTTAACGAAGCTATATAGAAACACACACACACACACACACACACACACACACACACACACACACACACACACACACACACACACACACACACACACACACTATAGCCTGCACTATGCAAACAAATCACCCTATCACATTTAGTGAGGGAACACATTAGTGGTCTACAGATGCACTAGAGCGGTCTACAAATGTAGTAGGGTGGTCTGCAGATGTAGTAGAGTGGTCTACAGATGTAGTAGAGTAATCAACAGACCACAAGATCTGTCTACAGATGCACTAGAGTTGTCTGCAGATGCACTACAGAGGTCTATAGAAGCAGTAAAGGGGTCTACAGATACACTACAGTGGTCTATAGCTGCACTACAGGAGCTGTACAGATGCTCTACAGTGGTCTACAGATCAAACCAGGTAAGCCATTTACCATTCAAGGTCGTGGGTTGTTGGCTGATTTACCACTGTTTCAGGGTTGTGCCACGAGCCGAATGGTAAATTGCTTTTCTACCACTTTTTCCATATACATGAAAGAAAACACAGTTGTAACTTGCAAGGATCTTTAGTAACAATCATTAATTGTTTCAGAATACACATAAACTTCCGCCACCACAGAAAATAGTCCCATAAACACAACAATGCCACCACCAGATGGCGCCAACTCCTGCTGAGGTGCATGACTTCTGGTCAGGTGACGCATGGACCAGAGCTAACAGCTAGGCTAACACTAGTTAGAAGCACAGTTTCGGCCGCTAATAGAGGCTGGACGCTTCCAGAAAAGCATAGGTTCAGAGAAAGGGGGCTTTAAAGTTGGCGGATTGCATCGGATCCAATGGAATAAATCAGCAAAAAATGGCGATAGTACGTTCGCTAGTAAACATAGGACGCCCGCTCTTTCTACAGTAAGTCTGTAAGTCCCCATTGTTTTCGTTGGGGAAAGGTGTTCCGACTCTCATCCGGGGACTCTCAAGTCTCTCAAGTCCCCGAATGCGTTGTGAGGCGCATTGATTTGGGAAATGTGTCTCATTTGCATGACAACGCATCCGGGTATTTCACACAGACGACTAACGTTGGCTGATTTACCACTGTTTTAAGCCAATCACAATCCAGTATTTGAACATGTGACTAGAAAAAGTGGTAGAATGGTCTATAGACCACTGTAGTGCATCTGTAGACGATTATTGTGATCTGTAAAACCCTCTAGTGCATCCTTAGATCACTGTAGAGCATCTGTAGACCCCTGTAGTGCATCTTTAGACCACTGTACTACATCTATAGACTACTCTAATCAGGGGCGTAACTACCGCTGACGCAGCTGACGCATGGTCGGAGAAGAAAAAAATCTAATAACAAAGTATAGGCCTACCGACGGAGCCGCTGTTCTTTTCAGTGTGACTGACAGTGTCTGCTGCTTCTATTTCCTCTAGTAGGCTGCTACCATTTCAAAATAAAACGTGTTGAATGATCACATTACAAATATCCAATACAATGACTCTTGTTTTGAAATGCCCACTGGTATGACAGGAAGCTCTATAGGGCCCCTTATAATAGTTAGTGCTGCTGACACAGGCTGAAGAGACGTTCTGACTTCTGAGTAAAAACAACACGTCGGGCATTATGGAATATATAAAGTTTCAACACAAGACTTTGGGGCAACAGTTAATATTTGCTCTGAAACCAAGACAATGTGGAATATGGAACAAAACGTGCCCAACTGCTCTTGTTGTTGTCATCCTCCTTACTTTAGCAGGTGAGTTAAGTAATTAATATAAATACCAATGCTGGTTTGCAGTGATGCATTGCTGTCAATTGTGTGCTGTCATTAACAGTTTTACTGCCAGATGTTATCATTTATTTATAGGGTCTTGTGCCAGCAAAAGCAGCTTACCTTTGCGAGGTTATAGACAAAGATCTATTTGTTTTTTTGTTTTTTTTTGTTTTTTTTTTCAGTTTTTTTTTTTCAGTTTGTTTCCCCTCATTACATAGTGCACTTTGGTCATACTAGCAGTAGAGGGCAGCCTCATGCAAGAATGAATGTGAAATGGCCGCGGCCGCCGTCCGTCCGTCCGTCAATACCACTAAATCTCTACAGAGCTCTGTTACCAGAGAAAATAACAAGGAAGAGTGTTGTTACTCCATTGATGCTAACGTCCAGTGGGTTTTTGGTAACGCTAACATACTATTGGCAACGCGCCGCCGGGAAAAATGGGGCGAACGGGAACGTTCAAAGCGGTAAAAGAGTTAAAGTAAGCCTAGCTGTCTTAATGGATGATATTTATAATGCTGTTTTGGAAAAAAGGCGTGGTGATGTTTGTAGTATGAAGACTAATGCCAGAGTTGTTGTGTTTGAGTGTCTCACTGCTGTGAAAGAGTTCATGTGCAACCTCAGAGAGAGAGATGGAGACAGTGAGACACAAGAAACTTGGTTGGGCTACATTTTGTCATGAGGACATTAGAATGGTGAGCGTGTAGATGTCTTCTGTTGCCGCATTTGCGCTGTCCACATTTGCCCTGTGTGGGGTGGGGGGGGGGGGGTGGTGTCTGTAGACCACTCTACTACATCTGTAGACCCCTGTAGTGCATCTGCAGACCCCTGTAGTGCATCTGTAGACAACTCTAGTGCATCTGTAGACCCCTGTAGTGCATTTGTAGACCACTGTAGTGCATCTGTAGACCCCTGTAGTGCATCTGTATACCACCAAAGTGGTCTCCCACTAAATGTCATTGGTTGACTGTGAATTTTGTTTTACTTAGGGCAGGCTAGTGTGTGTGTGTGTGTGTGTGTGTGTGTGTGTGTGTGTGTGTGTGTGTGTGTGTGTGTGTGTGTGTGTGTGTGCGTGTGTGTGTGTGTGTGTGTGTGTGTGTGTGTTTCTATACAGTATAGCTTGGTTAAAAAACTCTGCATCTGTCTAGACATCTTATTTGTAAAGTTATACAGTATCTCTTACTTAGTAGAAATGTGATTATATTGTAATGGCGGGACAGAGTTTCACACCAACAAGGTGTGGCCACTTTAAGAATTGTTTCAACTAGAAAAGAAAATTTCTAAAAAAAAAATAAAGTGTGCCTGCAGCTCGCTAAGTGTGTGCAACCTTGTGTGTGTGTGTGTGTGGGGGGGGGGGGGGGGGGGGGGGGGGGGGGGAGAGAGAGAATTGTTGTTGTTGAGGGGCACTTGGTGAAAATCTCACATCGGGGCACGCCGGGGGCTTGTTTCGCCACTGACTCTAATGCATCTGTAGACCACTATTATGATCTGTAGACCACTCTACTACATCTGTAGACCCCTGTAGTGCATCTGTAGACCCCTGTAGTGCATCTGTAGACCTCTGTAGTGCATTTGTAGACCACTGTAGTGCATCTGTAGACGACTCTAGAGCATCTGTAGACCTCTGTAGTGCATCTGTAGACGACTCTAGTGCATCTGTAGACCCCTGTGGTGCATTTATAGACCATTGTAGTGCATCTGTAGACCCCTGTAATGCATCTGTAAACGACTCTAGTGCATCTGTAGACCCCTGTAGTGCATCTGAAGACCCCTGTAGTGCACCACCAAAGTGGTCCCCCAATAAATGCCATTGGTTGACTGTGTGAATTTTGTTTTGCATAGGGCATGCTTGTGTGTGTGTGTGTGTGTGTGTGTGTGTTTCTATATAGCTGAGTTATGGCTGTTTAAAGCTCAGCCAATTGGAAGATAGGGGCGGGGCTTATGAGGGGGCGGGGCTCAAGTAATACGTCCCTATTGGCCGTTTAAGTTGTGAACTGGAGTTATGGCTGTTTAAAGCCCAGCCAATAGGATTACAGAGGGGGCGGGGCTTAATTAATTACAGCTCGTCCCTATTGACTGGAAAAAGTCCAAAGTCATGTGAGCGTTTTAAAGTTTGAATCATGTTGCTAGGCAAAAGTATGCCAGAGTAATGTGGCGCCAAAGTTTCTGTCTTTTTTTTTTGGTGTCCCCCATTCAAAGTCAATGGGGTTTTTGGGCGTAGTTTTTAGCGAATTACATCGCCATGGTAATGCGGATCGGAAAGAAAAGTAATAGCACCCTGACCCCATTCCCGGCCGAGCTGCACGTTTTGATGTATATATTGCGGGGGTGGCGTAAATCGTGCGGCAGTTATTACGTGCCAAAATTTGGCAGAACATTATATATACTGTATAGTATGGCGGATTACAATCTGTCAATTACAAGTGTTTTGCCATTGCATGGCAGGCACACGTAACTAAGTATGGCGGATTACAATAAGTGTTTTGCCATTGCATGACAAGCACACTTAATGAGATCCTTGACCCTCAAAACATAGGTCTAGAGCAGGGATGTCAAACATACGGCCCGCGGGCCGAGATGATTCAATCCGGCCCCAGGCTTGTAGAGCATATATTTCTGAGCATTTAGAAAAAAAAAGTAAGTCTCTAGCCCATTCCTGTCAAGAGTTATGATTGTTTTAAGAATTAACCTAACTAATGCCTTCTCACTGCAGGCTAGGTTTCTCCCACCTGGCAGAGATTGAGTTGATTGATTGGAATGTTAAGTGATCAGCTCTCTCTCTCTCTCTCTTTGAAGATGACAGCATTGCTAGGAATGGGGTGGGGGGTCTGGCTATGAATAATACCTGAACATACCTACAATATTCGAAGTGTACTCAAAGATTACACATATTAGACATGGAAATTAATGTTGTTAAGAAAATAACTTATTTAAAAAATATATATTAAAAAAAATATTTTTTATTATTATTATTTTATAATAATAAAATGTAAAAGTTTTATTATTCAGATATTTTCTGAATATGCCATTATTGTTCATTACTTTTATTCTTTTTATTATAAAATACAATAAAAATAATTATTGTCCTGACTCCTGCATCAATAATATTTTTCTTTAGCCATTTACAAATTATAGCAGAGTATGGAAGTCTAAAGGTCCAAAAAATAAATAATATATACCACCAATTATAAAATAAATACCACAATGATATCATTTTAAAACGCAATGATATAAATGAATTATACAATTATATAAATAAAAAACACAAATAAATAAATAATTGTTTTTTATTTATTGCATAATGATTTTGATTCATTGTGTTTATTTATTTATTTAATGCTAACATCATAACATTCATAAGGTAAATTGGTCCAAAAAATTAAAAAAAGATTCCAGAATGATATCAATTTAAGACGCAATGATATAAATAAATTATGCAATGATATAAATAAAAAACACGAATAAATAAATAATTGGTTTTTATTTATTGCATAATGATTTTGATTTATTGTGTTTATTTATTTATTTAATGCTAACATGTCATCATGCTCCCTTTTATTTATTTTATAAGGTAAATTGGTCCAAAAATGTAATAACAAATATCACATTGAAAAAAACTATGATATGGATAAAAAACACAATTATATAAATAAATATATTTGTTTATTTAATTATGTTTGTTATTTAATTGTTGATTTTATTTATCTCATAGTGTATTTTATTTAATTCATATTGGCTTGTTTTTATTTCATAGTGGCTTTTATTAAATTCATAGTAGTATTTTTTTATTTCATGGTGTTTTATATTTTTTATTTCATAATGGGTTTTTTATTTCATGCTCTGTTTTGTTTATTTCATGGTGAGATTTTGCACCTGTCAATCAACAGGAACAGGGCAGGACTTAGGGCGGAGTCAGCTTTACATTAATTCAAAGCAACTGATCAATTTGAGAGCTACAGCTCTGCCATTTTTAAATCCCAGTAAATATATCTATCTATAAATCTATGGAGTCATCACAGATCTACAGCCCTTCCCCATGTTCTATAGATCTACGGAGTCATCCATATGTTTCAACAATCTACAGGCCCATCCCCATGTTCTATGGATCTATGGAATAATCCATATATTTTACAAATCTACAGCCCATCCCCATGTTCTATAGATCTATGGAGTCATCCATATGTTTTACAGATCTACAGGCCCATCCCTATGTTCTATAGATCTATGGAGTCTTCCATATGTTTACAGATCTAAAGGTCTATCTACTATCCCTATGTTCAACAGATCTACAGGCACATGCATATGTTTTACAGACCTGTAACATATATGGATTACTCCATAGATCCATAGAACATGGGGATGGGCATGTAGATCAGAAAACATATGACTCCATAGATCTATAGAACATGGGGATGGGCATGTAGATCTGAAAGCATATGGATGACTCTGTAGATCTATATAACATGAGGAAGGGCTGTAGATCTGTGATGACTCCATAGATTTATAGATAGATGTATTTACTGGGATTTAAAAATGGCGGAGCTGTAGCTCTCAAATTGATCAGTTGCTTTGGTCTGAATTAATGTAAAGCTGACTCCGCCCTAAGTCCTGCCCTGTTCCTGTTGATTGACAGGTGCGAAATCTCACCATGAAATAAATAAAACAGAGCATGAAATAAAAAACACCATGAAATGAAAAAAATACTACTATGAATTTAATAAAAGCCACTATGAAATAAAAACAAGCCAATATGAATGAAATAAAATACACTATGAGATAAATAAAATCAACAATTAAATAACAAACATAAACATAAACAAATATATTTATTTATATAATTGTGTTTTTTATCCATATCATAGTTTTTTTCAATTTGATATTTGTTATTACATTTTTGGACCAATTTACCTTGTAAAATAAATAAAAGGGAGCATGATGAAATGTTAGCATTAGATAAATAAAAAAACACAATGAATCAAAATCATTATGCAATAAATAAAAAACAATTATTTATTTATTTGTGTTTTTTATTTATATCATTGTATAATTCATTTATATCATTGCGTTTTACATTGATATCATTCTGGAATCTTTTTTTTAATTTTTGGACCAATTTACCTTATGAAATAAATAAAAGGGAGCATGATGAAATGTTAGCATTAAATAAATAAAAAAATACAATTAATCAAAATCATTATGAAATAAATAAATACCAATTATTTATTTATTTGTGTTTTTTATTGATATTATTGTATAATTCATTTATATCATTGCGTTTTAAATTGATATCATTCTGGAATCTTTATTTTTATTTTTGGACCAATTTACCTTATGAATTAAATAAAAGGGAGCATGATGAAATGTTAACATTAAATAAATAAATAAAACACAATTAATCAAAATCATTATGCAATAAATAAAAAACAATTATTTATTTATTTGTGTTTTTTATTTATATAATTGTATAATTTATTTATATCATTGCGTTTTAAATTGATATCATTGTGGTATTTATTTTATAATTGGTGGTATATATTATTTATTTTTTGGACCTTTAGACTTCCATAGCAGAGACTATCAGGAATTGAATTATTCTATTATCAAATGGTTTATTCTTATTGGCACTTCTTAAAGGAGTAGTTCACCCCCAAAATGCCATGGAGCCAATGGAGACTCATTCCTAAAACAGAAATTTGATACAATAAATGCATGCCTATTGATTCCGGAATCAATGGGGGGAAGTGTACTATTATCACATTTTTGTCTTAGTAATGCGACAAATAAAATAAAAATATATTATTGAACTCAAGTCTCCATGGCGTGAGTAATCAAAGAAAAAAAAGTCATTTTGGGGATGAACTACTCCTTTAAACAAATAGCATCTCTCGTACCTAACTGCAACTGTAATACCAATAATGAAAGTAGCTATTTTACCTAATAATGAACACAATTTGTAAAATTATATACTGCTATACTGCTAGCTACAGCAGTGGCTGAGACGACAGGAAGAAAAACAGAGAGAACATGTGCGTGAGTGTGCATGCCATCCGATCCGCGACTGGTTCGGTCCTCATCAAGTCGCCTTTCATCCAATGCGGCCCTCACCCCAAAATGAGTTCGACACCCCTGGTCTAGAGTCAGACACTTCATTTGTTCATTTTAGTGCAATATTGGCTGAGACATAGTGACAGTCAATTTTTCAATAATGGCGGCACTAATTTGCATAAAAATGGTAGATGGGACATGTTGACATAGCTCATAATTTTCAGCATATTTTTTTCCAATACGGAAACATTGATTAGAAATATATATCCGGGGGTTGCATGATACTTCTAGGGCTTCTGGAAAGCTACTGACTAAATATCCCATTTTCTCTGAATTGAGGTATGGTGCAGAACTTTGGCATTTAATTTCTTTTTTTTTTTTTACATTTCTTTGCACATTTATTTATTTAGTTTTGCATTTCTGTCTTTATAATAGAGATGTTACCGATCAATCGTCAATGGGTCGGATCGGGCCGATCAAAGCGTGATCGGCGATAATCGGTGGTTTAGATCAAAAGGTAAATTCACCGATCGGATCGGATCGGTGCATCCAATCAACCAGCAGTTCAGTATGCCCTTTTATCTGTCTGTAAAAAGTGCCCTCTCCAGACGATGAATGTAGTTTTTACTATGGTGGAAGAAACACAAATGCTCTCTTTCCATGCCATACCTGAAGGCGGCATTCAAGAATTGCCTTGTCCAAACTCTCCCTCTCTGCCCTCTCTATGTAGAAATCCATGCTCTACACCACATCTCCAGTATTGACTTGATTATGTTCTTTGGTTCATTGTAGTATCAAGCACCGAAAATAACAGACCTCCAAGCTCGCAACGCGTCTGCGATGCATTGTGAGCTTGGAGCTAGGCTATTTTCAATATTTTCACCAAAAGGCCCTTTTAGAAATGTCAGCCCCTGCCTCTCTACAATTCTATGCACGTCCCTGCTCCATAGGCTACTACATCCGATTCCTTGCACAGTATACTTTAAAGAATGTGAGTATCTAGGCTACATTTCGACCACTGTTGTTCATCAAAGACAAAGTCATTATTTGCATTTTGCAGTCAGATACTGTAATAGTAAGTCATTATGTTTTAGATCCATCCATATTTTGAAGGCCGTAC